>NW_005434578.1:73084-145687 GCF_000315625.1 Guillardia theta CCMP2712
CCTGCTCCTGCTCCTGCTCCTGCTCCTGCTCCTGCTCCTGCTACTCTAACAAAAGCCCCCTCCTACCTCCTCTCGACTCCCCTTCCTCTTACTTCCCTCCTCTCCGTCCCATCGCCACATCCTCTCTTTCTCCCCATCCTATCCTTCCTTGCACACTGCACGGACTCACTCTCGCCAGCTCGGCGATGGCGTAGAGTGCATTTGCACTGACAAGCTTGTCGGTGGGAAGGGACTCGGGGGAGGAGATCATCTCAAGAAGCGCTTCTAGGGCGAATCTGCGGCAAAACATCTCAATGTAAGCAAGGGACCAAGAAGAGGTAGGACGGGGTCAGGACGATTGAGCTGCAGTTGTCCTCCGAATTCTCCGCCAACATCGCCAACGCCCATGCAGCCTGAGAAAGGTTCAGGTCGGTTCCATCCTTCAGCTCTCAGCACCTGCTCTTTCCCTGGATCGGATCCTGTCGCGCAAATGTGGACAAGAGCAGCGATGGAGCCTTCGGTGTTTGCAAGCGAGACTCTGTTCTCCTCGTTGTCTCTCACTACCTCAGCGATGCTGTACGCCGCTCGCTCTCTCGCCTCGTCCGACGAGCAGCAGGCGACCTTGACCAGAGCGTTCATCGCTTCTGGTATGCTTCCTATGCTCCTCCTGTTCTCTTCGCTCTCGTTCGCTAGCGAGCCAAGGGCCCACGCTACGTTGGCTCTGCAAGCGTGTGACATGGAGCAGGAGGAGGTGGTTCAAGTCAGAGAAACACCTGCAGTCGTCGGGTAGGTCGTCATTATCTGCCATCTCAACGAGCATCTGAGTGTCTTGTCAAGTCGCAACAATCATTACAAGCAGCGCACTGCTAACAGTCCTCGAGCTCGCCCTAGCAGCTGCTGGTTGCTGCTGTCGGAAGCCAAGAGGGCGATCATCAGGCACGCATACCTGAAAGGTATCAGCAACTCAGAACGGGAGAGCGAGAAGATCAGACACAACTTTTTTGATTTGTCACTTCCATCCTCGCACAGCCGGAGAAGCGCATCGACGGCACTTGGATCTTGACTAAAAAGAATCTTCCAAGCAGGTTAACAAGCGTCCTGAAGCAACAAGATCCACTCGCCTGATAATCGTCAGACTCCGTCATCTAACGTGGCATCGTCAGGCAAACATCTCAAGAGCGCATAACTTCATACCATCTCCGCTAGCCTGAAGATCGCGTTCTCAGGATCCTCCCCTGATAGCTCCCGTAGAGCCGTACAGAACTCCTCCTCTTTGTTCGGCATGACCTCTTTCCGTGCCCGATGGGATCAACAGAGCACTGCCGTTTCCTTCATCTCAAAAGCCTTTGATGACTTTGACAGAACGGTTAGGACGGTAAGACCCGATCTGATGCCACTGGTTGTACCACTCAAATGTTGTTAAGTGACCTCACCACACAATGGGCCTGTCGAATACTGCTAGCATGCACCTTTATCAAAAGAGTCTGGAGTCTGCCTCTATCCATATCCGACAATAATTTGCCTATTCTTGCCTAGCTAGTCTCTTAGCATTCAACAGCGTGTTCACTCTCGCCCATCATGGCGCATCATCTGGCCCTTGAACTATCTCATGTCTGAAAGTACATATCGCGACAACTATCGCAAACGAACGTGTATCTCTCCACCCCTTTCCCATCCTCTTGTTACCCCTACGGGGCTCTCTTCAGCTGTCCCATCTCAGCTTCGTCGTCTCCTTCCTCTCCCTCTCTCCTTCTCTTCCTCCTCGCTCTCTTGACATGTTGGCCACATCCCCTGCATTCCCTGCATCTCTGAGTAAGTTGTCGGGCAAAATTTAATTGAGTAAAACTTCAGGCGTTTGATTTTTTTTTTCTAACTTCGGAACTGCCGCAGTGCGGCAAGGCCCCGGGCCGCTTCGGACTGAAATCAACGCCGGGTTACCGTAGTACCGTACCGTCGGTCACCGGTACGGTACTGAGGGTTGCCTGAAAACTGTTGGAGCCTGCCGCGGCGGACCATGCCAGGCAGCCTCCACTGAAGCCCGTCACGGGCCGCGCTCCGAACGGTCCAACGGAACTTCAGAAGGCAGAGCCTGCCAGGCTGTCACAGTAGCGGCCGCGACGACGGCCGCCCAACGACGGTTGCAAGAAGTTGCCCGTCACAGCCTTTACTCAAAGTTAAGTGAGATCCGAGTACGAAGATCGGCAGCCTGGACACTTTCACAACCGTTCATGATGATCGGACCGTTGAACTGCGGCCAGAGCCGGGCCGCCCGCCTGCGGCGAGGGCCACCGTGCCACGCTCACCGGCGGTCACCGGGTGCCGGCCCACTCAGACGGTCCCCCGGGCCGGGCCGGGGCGGGCGCGGCCGCCGGGGCGGCGCCGCGGCCCGGCCCGCCGCTCAGGCTCACAGGCTCACCCGGCCCTGACTGAGTCACTACGGTTGCAACCGCCGCCGCCGGATCCGATCGAACTTAGAGCGCCGCTTGACACAGTCCGGCGCCGCAGCGCCGGCCGCCGGGCCGCGGCGGCACTGGTGACCGGGCGCCGGGGGGACTCCGGGCTGTCACCGTCACGGTCCGCCGAGAGTCAACGCGCCCGGCCGGCCCGGGAGGCCCGGGGCCCCGCGCGCGCGCCGCCGCGCCGGGACTCGCGGCTCGTCTGTGTTCAGTAGTCAAGTCAGTGGTTCCGGCGCCGGCGTGGCCGGAGCCGCTGCGGCCGGTGCCTGGCCGCGCCAGCACTCAGATTCGATCGTCATCGGCGGGTGATGGGGCCGCCGAACGTACGGGGCCTTGCAATACTAATACCCGGTGACCGCCGCCGGGTACGGTGCTAGCCTGAGCAGCCTATCACAGCCGCTGAGCCCTGCCTCTGGAACATATCCTGACTCAACGTTAAACGTTAGGTTTTATGATTCTAGTCTGATATTGCTCAAATATATTTCGATCATAGCCTAGTATGCAGCAGCCCGAAGGATTAAACAGACCAGCCGTTCAAAAAATCCATCTCTGCACGTGCAGGATCGTCCAGATATTCACCATGCTTCGTAGAAACCTCAGCTGCGTCATCGTTACCATCCATTCTCAGTGAATCACCAAGCCTCAATCTCTTATTCCAACTAAAAGTCAGCGGCCAAAACATAGAATTCTGACTTGAACTTGAATCATTCCTTGGACTTTTTCTGCGTTCCATAATCATTGTTGGACTTGATGGTGCCCGAAGATGTTTCGTTACTTCTCGTTTGTCATTCGATTCTCTAGAAAATATTGAAGAGTCTGCCAAGCTCATCAGGCTGCTTGCTGGAATCCCCAACCGCAACAAATATCTCCTCCGAAGCTGGAATGCAGATCGATTGGCCCACATGAGATGTTTGAGGCAGCTTGTCTCATTCAGTTGGAGAAACGTCTGTAAGCTTGTAGATTCCAGCGGCGTGTCATGCTTCAGACAACATTTCCCATAATCCATACCAACAATGCATCGAGATTCTCTAGAATCGTTGTACTCTGGACCGTCATCGCGTACTAGCGGCAGAGACCAATGGACCGTTCTGGATCTCAGTAAAGGGTCTACCTCAGGCGAGTCACTTCGAGCTTGTTCGCGGAGTCGTAAGCGCGGAGAAGAAAGATCCGTAGACTCTAATAATTTCTTGAAGGCCAGGTTTGAATGCGATTCCTTCACACAAAGATCAATGCCCTCCAACTTTTTGCTGCCGTGCAACACCCTCCCTGCTCTGACTGAACGTCGTCGTGGCCAAGGAGCAGCATTGAGAGACCATGGATACAAATCGAGCGAAGATGCAATCGGCTCTCCATCATGGTCTATGAATAATGTGCAAGCGTTCCGATGCGCATTCAATTCAGAAAGAATTGCAAGGCTATCGAAATTGTTCTTTTCCATGTTTCCGAGCTTCCAACAGCATCTAGTCTGCGATCAGGGTTCAGGAATCTTAAAATCTGATGAAGTGCACGCGAGATAACAAACTCCAACAAATTTCGAAGTCAATCCACTTGCTTGAGAGCAAGATTTTTCGCGAAGCACGTCAAATCACAAGATATCAAACAAGCTTGGCGTGTTCAGGCAATTCAAGTGTACAAAAGAGGTTGAGAGTAACGGATCAGATGACAATAACGAAGTTAGCAAAAGATCTCTTATTAAAGTGTTAAATCAACACAAATATATTCAGAGAATTAAGTCAGCATAAAATGGGACTCCGCACGAGTTTTGAGGGTCGTGAGGTTACTATGTCAGTGAAGAACAAGGGCTCAGACATGCGCCAACTTGTCAAGTTGAAGAAAAGCAGCCATCAGGGCATGCATTCTCCTCGCGCCGCCCTGGCTACGTACATCGCTACATCTCTTCCCGAGTCCCCCGATCCACCCGCTCCGCAGCTACAAACCAATCGTCTACGTTCTTCAATGCCCCTCTATTGAAATATGGTGTCCTCCTCCTCTTATTAGATATATCTCTGAGGCGGAGTTTTTTCGGTCCGGGCTTTGCCTGGCCTGGTCACACCGGCTGTTCGACCCGGCATGCAGGAATCACTGCCGCAGCCCGCCAATAGTGAAAAGAGTCCGCACATGTATTGATATTAGGATAACAGGAAGGCAGCAATCAAACATAGACAGTCCACGGCTCCCGAAAAGAGGTTCCTGTCCTGCTCCTTTTTTTGGCCTCAAGGGGTGGGGGTTTGATGACAGGAATAGGGTGGGATGACAGACACCGGTCCTGATACGTTACACCGTGAAGGGGGTTCCTACCACACCCCCAAAATCTCCTGCGAGGTGTACTACGGGTGATGGGAGATTTTGGGGAATAGAACGGGTTTTACCGATATCCGTCCCTACTCCGTGGTCTAAAGGGGTGGGTCATAAATTTTTGGATTGGTTCTACGATGGTAGGGTAGCAATCATATGGTTGGGTGGGCTAGGGTTCCGGGGGAAACCCACAGCCGGGTGGGGTGGGACATGGGACCAAGGGGTACGCAACTCCCCTGTTGGGGGAAGGGGTTAAAAAGGCTCCAAAAGTACCGGGTAGTTACAGATGAAAGTATCATCATTTCATGGGGTAGTGACACGATTGGTAGGTGGTTTAAACCGACAGTCCGTGACGGGGTGGGGAACGAAAAGTCATGAAACACAAATAACGGATTTGTGTTTGTAACGGAAGAAAGATATGAATATTTTGAGAATACGTCACCTTGAAAAGTTGAATATTTCAGCAAGAATATGAAGTATGTTCATTCTCTTTGAAAATAGAAGACCGTGACGTACCGGCACTTCTGTCCCTCTCCGCACCGGTCCTGGCCGTCAGGAAATCGGATATATACAAGACTTTGTACTGCATTCTCACAGAACACGTACAAATGCTGATACAAATATGACGTGGTAGTAAGTGTACCTTTCGATCGAAAATGTGTATATAAATTTGGTACAAAAATAAAGCCATGGAAGAATAGGGCAGGCGCTTTGCTGGTAATGTTTGAAATCTTTGTACAAAAGTACTACGTTTTAAGCGCTAAAACGGTCCCAATAAATATTTTGGAAATTTCAAAAACAATTTTACTTCTACACCCCTCCGGTCGGATATCTGTACGGGGGTACCTTATTTCGATATTATATTGTTTTTAAAAACACCCCACCCCCAGCCGTTACGCGCGTGCATCACACCGGTATCACCTGATACAAACTGTGGTACCTTTCGGAGGAAGAGATGTACCAAATTTACTATTTGTCGGAAAGTTGTACAGTTGGTTTCTACATAGCTTAATATGTACTGAAAACAAGAAACACAGTACTAACTTTGTGGTATTATTTAACTACCAGGAGACCATTTTGGTCCTAGAGAGTCTTTGTAGAGAGGTTCTAGGAACACTACCCTGAGTTGGGATTATCTCCCTGCAATGAAATTCGGTGGTGGGGGTGGTTACCCCCTACCCCCTTCTCCCGCATCTTCTTCTTCATGGTCAAACGCCGCAGTCCAGGAGGAACAGAATCGGAGGCGGGCCAACCCTTTATTCCATATTGAGTTGGCTTGTCTGGTCTGAGAATATGTTCAGACCAGACTATACGGCGTGTATTCCAGTACAAATTCAAATTCTATCTGTACCTGCGTTTGAATTCTCTCGGAGGATGGGAGGGGTACTGCTACGCCAACTTTTTTTGAAAAGGTGATTCTATCTTCAGGGTGGGTGGAAACGATAGCCTTGCACCGGTGGAGGAAAGTACCCCTTGGGCAGTTAGGGGTGGTCAGAGGGAACACCCCCCTACCCCCCATTGGGCCCTTGTTTGGCTCGGTTTCTGTCCTCTGGGGGTCATCCGCCTCCCGCCAACCCGCCTGCCTGCTCGCATGCACTCGGCTACCCTCTGTCACTTGTTTCTTGCTTTCCTCTCTTGTTTTTGTGTTGTTTCCATGTGTTCTGATGTATTCATTGTATGAATGTCGTTTTTGTCCTGATTCGAGATCAATTTTCAATCGTTCTCGTCTTGTAATTTGCATCACCACATTGCGCCCTGAACATTCTGGTCAATTTGTGTGGTCTGAGGTCGTGCGATTCTGCTATAGTCTCTTGATTACACCCGCTCTCTCTTCTGCTATTGATACCAGGCTGCTTATTTCCTGTTTGCCACGCTGAGATCGCCGAAATCCAGATGTCTTTGCCGTGGAAATGCGAATTTCATCATCCTCTTCATACCCACTTGATCTTGATGCGATTTGATTTCTATGTTTGTTGCAATGCTTTGATTTTGTTCGATTCCCCTCCTAACAAATTTCTGACTTTTCTGTCGTAGTTTTTGGCTACTCAAATACACATAGATCCAATCAAATCTCGTTTATAATTTTCTCAAGAACAACCACTCAAAATGGATATGAGCGGTGATGTGCCCCTGGGCGGAGACATGGTCCAGCTTACTTGCAAGATTGTTGATCCGGAAATGAACGGAGGTCTTCGCTACAAGGCATGGACTCACCATCGTGAGTCTGTCCTTCAGCGTCTTGGTGCTTGGCAACTCGTGGCATCTGGACCGGACTTTGCCACTTTCAACGTCCCGCGTGCGATTGTGGAGGCTGCTGCCACGGAGCGCCAGGCCAAAATTCCCAAGGAAGAGCGCCGCTATTGGGGAGATCGATCTGATTTCTGCCGCTGCCTCGAGACTGTCTTGAATGAGCAAGAGCCAAAGCCACACAGCGCCCCTGCGCCTTCGTCCTACCTCCTTTTCTGCCAGGACAAGCGCCAGGAACACAAGGAGACTGGAAACACGGCCCCCCTCGACGTCAAGGAACTTGGTGCCATGTGGCGTGCTCTGAGCGATGAAGAGCGTAAGCCTTGGGTTGACAAGGCTGAGCAGCTCAAGGCCTCCGGCGCTACTCTTGGCATCACTGGCCGCAAGCGCTCTAAGGCTAAGGGATCCGGCCTGGGTACTACCACTCCTATTCAGCCCCTCCCACCTGCAGTCCAGGCTTGCTGCAGCGAAAATGGTTTGGACGACGTAGATGTTCTCATCAGACTGGTCGAGTCCAAGCAGCCCATGGAGTTGATGACCTACGAGCGACGCCTCCGTGTCATCATGAACCGTCTCCACGAGCTTCAGTTCCAGATTGCCACCTCCCTCCCTGCCAAGAAGCGCCACAAGCCTTCCCACCAGCAGATGAACCAGCACATGGCTCACATGAACCAGGTACTTGTTACCGTTGCGAAGTCGTGAACCTGACTTTTCTACAGCAGCAAATGCTTCATCAGATGCGAACCTTCGGAAATTAAAGTGTGCTCCTTTTTTGGTTAACAGATGATCTTCCTTCGGAGATCGTGCAAGATGAAGGGAAAGTGCAAATTAATATTACAGACCATATCTACTTGGGTCTGCTATCTGAAGATAATGCTGCTGTTTCAAAGACAAGCTGTCAGCAAGAGTGTTGATTTCTTTTCTCTCGTGTCGCTCTTGCTGAGTTGACAGCTTTGGTGATGTGCTCTAAATAAATACTTGATTAACTACGCTTCCTTTTCACATACGCCTTCGAAAATTGCGAGAGGGAGTAAGAGGTAAAGGAATCAAAAGAGGGAAAGATGAAGCAACAAATCAAAGCAGTGAAGGACAGCAAGGATCGACAACCTCAAACAGGAGTTGGTCCTCCATCTGCCTTGGCTCCCAGATCAGCGATCGTAGCTGAATGGACCCACGTCTACTTCCTCGAATTCACAGGGAATAAGGAGGTAGGGTGGTGCGGAACGGGGGCCTCAGAATGCAGAGACCGGTCGCGTTGGTGGCGCTGCTGGTAGTGTCATCAGGTTATGACTTCGATGAATCATGCTCGTTGGATGTGCTCATGTGAACTTCCCGCACCTGCTTGGCCTTGGATGTTGATGTTGCCGTCTCAAGCCCTTCCTCCTGCTCCCTGATGACTTCTGTGTGCGGGATCCCGCGCGATCTCAGAGGTCTGAACTGCAGTCTGCAGGGGAAGCATCGAGTTCCTTTCACAGCACAGCAAGAATCATATCGAAAACGTCGTTCTCGATCCCGACGTTGAGGGCTCTGAGAGGAGGGAGCAATGTGAGTGTGGGACGCCTTCAATGCTCGCACCGATATAACTTTGCAGGTCGATGAACCCATAAGGCATGATGAGCATACGGTCACATTCAAGAGAAGAGCGCATCTCAACGATAACGAACACCTGTACATTGTTGGAGACTGCAAAGCAATGGGAGACAGCGACATGTCTTGTGCGATCAAGATGAAATTTGATGAGTCCAGCAATGAGTGGGTGACACAGGTTGTACATACTCATATCATGCAGTAGCTCACCCTCGATCGGACAGATCGACTCAGTGCCAGCCAACACTCAGTACAGATATTTTGCTGCGGACCCGAACCATGTTGAGAGTAGCGCTCGGCACATGACGAGCTACTGGTACCTGGTCCGCGTTCCGGATGCTAGCCAGAAGGAGGTGGTATCGGACGACTGTACTCAGCTCATCCGGTTTCAAGTCTACAAGGGTTCCCTGCCTCCTCCTCCTCCTCAGGAGCCCCCTCACAGAACTTGCTAGGGGCCCAGGATGTCCGAGTTTGCGGCTCGATCAAGGAGTTGGGGCACTGGAAAGCGGACCAGGCACTTCGTCTTGATAAGAAGGGAGACACAAAATGGGAGGTGGGCTCTTTGCGTGCAATTTGAATATGAGGATGAGGATGAGGATGTAAATGGTAGAGCTGATGACGATGACGACTTGGAAACACAGATGGAGTTGATGACGATGATTACAGGCAGTGGTTCCCATACCCTCCGAGTCTCTTTTCGACTTTCAATACAAGTGACTTATATCATGCTCTGATTAACTTGTCACGACCCTGGTAGGTATGTCGCAGACGGTGTCTTTGAAGATGGCGGCAACAGAATCTCTGATGTTTCCGACGTGGAGCCTCAGCCTGAAGGAAACCGGTATCATGTGCTGGGAATCTGATCGGGCCTCATCGACTGCCTCAGTTGTGTCTCGAACCTGCAAGCTGTCTTCAACGGCCTGCTGGTCAGATTTCTGATCTTTCATCCAATCGGTGTGAACGAGAGAATGGTCATCACCGGAGGACATCCCGTACCTTGACCGCTCTCCTTGCCTGCGCGCTCATGTCCTGCAGGCTTTCGGAAACTGGAACCCGGTGAACCAATGGTGTCGTATGGGTCTAGGGAACGAGCGGACGCTGCTGACGGGTATAGCAAGGATACTGCTGGCAAGGTGAGAGGCTCAACCATGGGGCGCAGGTGTCCGAGGGAGATGCTGGGAAGCGACGTTTCCTGCTCCTCCAGAGGATTACCGAGAAGTTGAGGTAGGAGACGCCTTGATGCCCTTCACTGAGAGTAAGCTCCTTGTGTGCAGTACAGGTACGTCATCCTCAATGAAGAGCAGAACCAGGCAGTGTGGGAGAGCGAGCCGAATCGCCGAATTTCCTTCTTTCCGGGTTATGTGCAGAAAGAGGACGCAATAGGATGCTCTTGACAGAGAGACAGGTGCCGTCTCTCAGAGCGGCAAGAACGGGGGATTTCGACGTCGAGAATTCACACAGTTCGACGGGAACTTGTCGGCCTTGGATGGACGAATGTCTCACGTCTGCTGACATGCGCTGCAGCGTTGCAAAGGAGCTTCTCTTCGACTTCATCCCTCCCTGCTTGTTCATTGGTGACCTGCTGTGACATGACAGCTCTCCGGCTGATGTTGCTGTCGTTGTTTCTCAGGTCCGTACCCACAATGTAAAGATGACGTCGAGGTACCTCGTGAGCTGCTGTCCCTTGCGGACTCTGAATGCTCTCAGCGCATGAAGGCAGCGGGGGTGACGGGAGTTGTCAACGTTCAGACACAGAAAGACATCATGCAGCGGATGGTAGACGAAACGATCACAGCATATGGAGTTGCCTGACACTTCTCAGGTAAATATGGACTTGATGCGAGGCTTGTACCATGAACAAGGTGGAAATCTCCTAGTCTTTCAGCTTATGAACCTTTTCTCGCAGGCATTGAGTTTCGACATGTTCCTATCGAAGACTTCAATGGCGTACGTGCTGCAAACTTGCGTTGATGGTTTGTAAGAATTTGGTGGAACAGCAAGACTTGGCAGAACGTGTCAAGTTTGCTGCCAAGGCCACACATGAGCTTGTCGAGCTTGCAAAGTCGAGGGGGCAGGAGCCTCGGGTGAGAATGTTGGCTAACAGGAGGTTGCAAGACTCACGTTGACGGCAAGGTCTACATCCACTGCACGGCCGGGATGGGACGAGCACCAGCGACAGCTTGCGTCTACCTAGTATGGAAGTGAGTGCTGACTAGTTCTCCGACAAGTTTGAAGTAGGACACAGGCACGGCCATGACCTCGACTCGGCAAGAGCGCATGTCAAGAAGCATCGCCCCATCGTCGCTCCTAACTACAACGCCATGAAGCTTGTAGCCGTTAGCTCCTCTCTGAGCCATTCTCTGACGTCTGTCTAGGCCTTGCAGCGTGGACTTGACTGACTCCGAACCGTTCGACTAGTCACAGTAGATGACAGTCGCCTCACCGAGTCAGCCGGGCCCCGGCCGGGCAGGGCGGCGCCTCACTACTGTCCCGCCGCGGGCTTTGAGCCGGGCTGTACGGTACGGAGGCTCCGTAGCCAGGCTCAGGCTAGTAACTGAGTAGTTGCCGTTACTGATCTGGAGCCGGACAACCGTACGGTAGACAGCGGAACTTTGAAACTTTAGGCCCCTGTACAAGATTTGAATGAAAGTTTGATCTTTTCTTCCGCCGATCGGCTGGTCCCGAAGCCCCGAGGGTTTCTACCAGCCATGGAGGAAGAGACGCGGGCGACTTGCAATGAGCTCGTGGGACACGGCGAGCGAGTCATGTGCAGGCAACGACATGCTGAGAAGTGAGGAAGAGCGTTGATGAGGTAGATTGGTAGGAGAGGGCAAGGGGAGGAGCAGCTTCATCATGCAGCGGGGAGCGCATGCTTATGGTATCTTCTCATCGCGCCAGAACCCCACGATCACGTCAAGAACTTCAGCAGCTTACGGGGACCATGAGAGCGAGGCCTTGTACGGCGTCGGAGCTGCTGTCTCTCAGAGCGAAGGCAAGACCTTTCGAGTCAATGCTCTCAAGAGCGGAGGCCCCGCGGAGAGCGCTGGGCTCCTGAGGAATGATCAGATCGTGACGGTCGACGGCAAGCGACCACCAGACCTGAGCGCTCTGAGGAGCATGCTACTGGGACAGAAGGGAACCCGAGTCGTCATCGGTGTCAGGCGACCAGGAGTGCAGCATGTCATCTCTATCGAGATCACGAGGGGCGATCGAAACACTACATTGTCTCCTCTCGTTGGGATCGGCATGGGCTTCCGGCCCTTGTCCAGTGGCGGCTACTTGGTCACGAACATCGTGCCAGGAAGCGCAGCTGACAGAGCAGGCATCAAGCACAACGACGTGATATGCATCTGCAACGGGGTGCTGCTGGTCAACAAGCCCACCAACTTCCTGTCAGAGACTCTGAGCTCCAACGCTGCGGAGAGTTTCACGTTGGGGATCAAGAGAGGGGAGGGTCTCAAGACTCTGACCGTCACTGTCATCAACTCGCCGCTCATGGAAGCAAGCCCTGAGCTCGCTGCCGACTCGGGTGTAAGAACCATCGAGCTGCGGGAGACGCAGGGAAGCTATTCGGCCAACTTCTACACGGATGCCGGGGGGTCAGTGTATGACTCGGACAGGTCAGACAGCAAGCTGACGGCAGCGAGCTCCACCTCCTATCGCAGCGGGTTCTACTCGGACAGCAGCAGAGACGCGTCGGACTACAGCAGTGACGACAGCAGAGGACAGTCGTCCCCTCGTTTGATGTTCACCAAGACATCCATCCAGCAGGACGGGGGAATGATATTCTCGAGCAGGAGCCAGACTCTTCCTCCTCGCACTCGCTCCAAGCGCTTCCAAACCGCCAGCTCGCTGGGTTCTGGACCCGAGCTGCCGACGGCGACGAGGAAAGAGAGAGAAGAAGCGTACAACAACAATGATGCTCCGAGTGACCCGATCGCTCATGTCGCTCCGTCCGAGGCAGCAGCAGCAGCAGCAGGAGATGAGAGACGCCGGTACTCGCCTGATGAGCTAACGCATTTCCAAACCAAAGTGATGAACAAGATCCACGCGCTTGAGGTGCTGTACGAGGACTTGAAGATAGCGCGAGAGAGGCTGAAAGACGACCTGCACACTGAGAGCGTCGAGAAGCTGCAGCGACTGATCCATACTTACGACGACCTTGTACGGAGTGAGCATCACCGGCAGGAGGCTGAGAGAGCCCGAGAAGAAGGCGAAGTTCGTCGAGAACGAGAAATGACTTATGTCAAAGATTTCATCCACAAGATGGCGGATCAGATTGATCTTGTCTTGGACAACCAAACAAGAATGGAACACATGCTGACCGAACATGACTCGAAGATGGCAAGCTTCGAGGACAGTCTGGTGCGGCTGAAACAGGAGCAAGACGGGCTGATAGAGGGGCTAGAGGAGATGCAGCTTAAGATCAAGTCATCGGTCACTATGGTGGAAGAGAACATGTTGCAGCGAGAGCAGCAGATTTATCAAAAGCTCAACGAGTCGAGGATAGAGATCGTCTCCTCGTTTCATGCCGACCCCTCCAAGGTGACAGATTCGCCATCATCGCTCGACTCAGAGCTCAAAGCCAACGGCGGCACCCCCTACACCCCTCGCAAGTCATCGCAAGGCAAGGAAACCTTGTACAGCCCGCGAGAGAAGAGAGGAAAGTCTGCAGACCATGGGGAGACGATAGTCTCGTACGCTGGGTTCTATCCTGTCTTGTATGCTCAGAAGTGTGTCTTCTCAGACGTGGCTCCTCCCAATATGAGATGTACGAGAATCTTTCTTGACGACAGGATGGTCATCTTTCAAAAGAACAAGGATGGGGTGCATGACCTCCAGTATGCGATAGTTGTACATCTAGTCAGCCAGAAGATCTGGGCATACAAGATCATGGGGGGGATAGCGCAGAGGAATCGGACCTTATTCCAGGTGGTGGGGGAGGACATCTGCGTCTTCGTTCACGATGACAGCGGAAAAATTGACCTCAAGAAGCTCTTCGTGCTCAAGTTTGCGAACGACGATAGGATGTTCCTTCAATCAGTCCACATCGACCCGTCCATCCCGTCTCGGACGCTATGCCACATCGAAGCCGTCGGTCGCAGTTGTGTCTTGTTTGCACATGACGTCGATCGCAAGTTTGATCTCCGCAAGTGAGAAAGGATGAGAGGTGACTGTGCTTGTCTGCCCCTGAGCTTGCCGCAGCATCTTCGTGCTCGATACCGAGATGCTCACTCTGAGAAACTGTTCTGAGATCATGAACCTCAACCCCGAGCAAAAGGAGCTTGTAAGGAGCTCCTCTCGCTGAAGACTCGTGTGCTCTTCTCACCTCCTGCAGGCCTTCCACGGCATCTCGTGTACGGTCGTTGGGTTCAAACTTGTCCTGGTGCTTCAGACCGTCAGCTCTCTTGACCTCAGCCAGGTCTGGATAGTCGACACCAACCTCGGAATGATCTCGACCCCGGTCACCTTGAGTGAGCCCTGCAGCAGCTCCAGCAGCGTGCGGGCGCTGGTCAAGGTGACGTGGGAGGTTGCTGTGGCATCGCTCAGTCGCTCCAGCAGGCGATGAAGCACTCAGTTTACTTGTTCGTCGAGGAGGAGGAGCAGAAGATCGACTTCGAGCAGACGATGATGATCGACATGGGTCAGCGCACGAGCTCCTGCATGACTGAGACTGAGATGGCAGCAGAGTCAGCAAGCATCAAGAAGGTCGAGATGGAAGGAAGCTTCCCGGAGCGATGGAAAGGAAAGTTTCACATCCTTGACGAGAAGCACCTGCTGGTAGATCAAGTTGCTTGCCAACGCTCCTCATGCCTTGTCAGACGATCCGCGTCAAGGACGATGGGGCCATGGACTTCACGGAGGTAGAGGAGCATGGCAGCGGCTCTCATGCACCCATGAGACATGCTGCAGATGCTGCTGCTCGATGCTAGCGACCCTCTCAAGCTCAAAGTTTCTCCTCTCACGCTGCCTCTGCCTGGCATCCCCTGGGAGGTCTGTTCTCCTCTGTTCAAACATGCCCTCCTTCCTTGCCCCCTGCTGAACTTCGTAACTTCTTCCCTCTGTGTTGATGTGCTTTGAGGTCTATCAGTGACTGATCATGTTGAAAGAACGTCAGGCTCTCAGTGTTTGAAGAGAAACTCCTTGCAACCTCCTCTTCGAGCAAATTCAGAAGGTGGCGAATTTCTCTATCCTTCCATCCACTCCCTTCCCCTCCCCTCCCCCTTTTTCTCTTCGTCCCTTCTATCTCCTTCCCTCCTCTCGCCTCCCCTCCCCTCCTCTCCCCTCCCCTCCTCTCCCCTCCCCTCCTGTCCTGTGTCCTGTCCTGTCCTCTCCCGTCCCCTCCTCACTTCTCGCTGATCTCAATCAGGCTGGTCGGTGTGATCTCTCCCTTGCAAAACGTCGTCAAGATGTTCTGCCTGGACGTGAGGAACCCGGTGAGGTCGGTGGGCGATGGCAGGACGTGCTGACGTGGCGCTGGCAGAACGTCTCCTTCGACGTTGCCAGTCAAGACAAGTACCTGGTCGTGCTCCCCCGGGACTCCAACGGGAAACTGTGAGAGAGGTGACATGGAGGGAGAGATCTGACGTACGGTTAGGATTGTTGGAGATGTTTCTATCATCGACATGAAACAAGTCTTTGACACCAACTCGACTTCTTGAGATCGTCTTCAATAAAGTGAGATGCGAAGAGGGAATATTTACATTATGGACACTGATGGCGGGAAAAACTTGATTCTATCATGCTGCATCAAACGGTCTTGGGGTCGACCTGCCCGTTGGAAGCTTCTCTCGCATGTCCTGAGGTCAGTCAGAGGGCAGGAGCAGGAGGTCACACGTCCTCCTCGTTCACCTTGAGACTGACTGTCCCGGTCATGGAGGAGGCGGCCTTGTCTGCCAGCACCGGTCAGTCTGAGGAGGAACATCGACTTTCTCTCGTACGTCTCGTCCTCTCCCGCTGGGTCCTCGGAGTTGATCATCTGCGCATGTAAAGAGTGAGCAGTCTGAGCCCGAGGGCCAGCAAGCGGCGAGCTCACCGTCTCGCTCCTCTCGCTCATCCCCTCCCCCTCTTCGAGATCGAAGGACTCCAGACTCTCCTCGTCCTCTTCGTGCACCTGCCGAGCTGCTTCAGGGGGCAGAGACAGAGGAGAAGAAACAACTTCCTGTCCTCGGTCATCACCGCTGCGCTCTGCAGCTTGAGGAAGAGAGTTCGGCTCTCAGCCTCCCCGCCCGGTCCCTCCTCCTCAACTACTACCGGAGGGTCCAGGCGCACGTGCGCGTAGCTGCCAGGGGAGGTCAAAGAGCGCACAGGAGGGACAAGAGACAATCTCACGCGACATCATCGTCATCCAATACAAATTTCAGCGCTGCTTCCTCTGTCTCCCCTTGAGAAAATTGTCAGTAACTCCCTGCCCTCCTCTCTCCTCCACATACCTGGCCAGTTGGAGGTAGAAGCGAAGACAGTAGGCAGGACCCCATGGCTGTACCAGGAGGTCACCAACAGCCACCTCCTCTCCTCACAACCTCCCGGACAATCTTCTCAGTCCCACTTTCAACGCTTCATCGTCGGCCGGCGCCTTTCACGACATTTCATGGTGGCGCGCAGCTTTCGGGGAACGAACCTTGATGAGGTAGCAGTTGGTCCGATGGAGGAAGACGTCGTCTCTAAGTCCGTATGATCTTCTCGTCCCCGTCAGCTGACAGCACAGCATGCGTCACCCACCGACAAGACCCTCCTCCTGCCACCTACCCGGATAACCATTGTCCGACTGCACCCCCCCTCCTTGCCAGCTGCGCCGCCCTCGTCTCCGAAGCCTGGCAGGCCTTCGGTTCCTGGCTGAGCTCAGCGAGAGGAGGAGGAAGCGAGTGTATCGCACCGAAAGGGAAGTTGAAGAAGCTGGGATGGATGAGGGGTGACTGAGCCAGGGGTGACTGAGCCTTTGATGACGTGGAGCCGTCACAAGGAGGCGAAGGGCAGACGCGTCCTTCGCCCTCGCAGCATCTCGCCGTGTATGTCCCGTGACCTGTGGCAGTCTTGTCAATGTCTGCTCCTCCTCAGCTCGTCAAGCATCGGAGAGCAGCAAAGACGCAAAGGCGAGACAGCCAATCTCGTATCCCACTCAACATCAAAGGGCATGCGTCCCATGAACGAGCTTTCTCAAATGGCAGGATCTCACATGGCAGGATCAGAAGGCGAGAGAGGTTTTCTGCTCACCATTGGATGTGGAGCAATGGCTCTCGTGCTCAAATGGAGAAGATCCCTGGACTTGCATGCAGACGTGCTCACAGCTGGCAACGTCGGGGCAACGCCCTGCTCCCGCCGCTGCTCTCAAAGTGACCAGCATCTGGAGTGAGAGGAGGAGCCATGGGAGCATGCTAGTCTTGTGCATGATATATGCTCGTCGCGTCCTCTTTTTCTCGCTCTTGCCTCCCCCCGCCCCTCCTCCTCCTGTACGTCCTTCCTCAAGCATCTTTGTTTGGCCTGGATAGTTCGGAGAAGGCGGAGGAAGGTGGTAGGGTACTCTTAGTGAATGGAGGGAATAAAGAGGGTGAATAGAAATGGAATAAGGGGTAGGGGGTACACCAGCAGGGAGGTGGGGTTTAGGACGGCACGGTGGCACTGCCGCAGGTTCGGCGCCCGGCGTCCGGCCGGCCGGGCCCCGGCGGCCCAAGGCGGCAAGCCGACTCCCGACTCGGTCCGGCCGGGCGAAGTTTCGAGCCGCGCCGTCGGAGGCCGGGCTCGGAGCTTGGGCCCGCCGTTGGACTGAGGCTCAGTGATGATGCGTCCCAGCCGGCCCCGTACTCACCGTGGCACTGCAGGCTGACTCGCCGTCAGGCTCGGGCCGTGACCCGGCGGCGCCGCACTGCTGAGCCCGCGGCCCCGGCCGGGGCCGGCGGAACTTGGAACTCGAACTTCATACTCCGGATTCTCGGACTCCCGGGGGCCGCCGCCGCGGCCGCCCGGGGGCCGGCGTGTAAGCGCCGGGCCCGGGCGGTCGCACGGGCCCCGCCGGGCCGGCCGCGGCGCCGGGTGGCGAGATCGGATCAGTAGTGCCGCTACTAGGCTAATGATGCATACTGACTCGATGATTTACAGAGACATGCGGACTCCCGAGTCTGGCAAAGGACATTCGGGCCGCACTGCACAACTTGGCAACAATCATTTGAATACTGAAAGTGAAAATGCTTGACTTCGTCATACAGTATGTCTAGATCGGTGATCCAACCCCGGGCATTGAGATTTCAGCCAAGTTCAAAGTATGACTGCAACCTGGTCGATGGTACGAAACGAGGCGATCAATGGCATTCAGTTTACAGTGACTGATGATTCGTGAAATGGGCACTCGTCCGATCCATTGAGAGGAGATCTGCGCGCTAGACGGTGCAGGCAGTGGCTTCAAGCGCTGGATTGCTGACACCGATGTAGAAAGGGTGGAAACTGAGCAAGGAGACGGTCATTGAATTCCTGAGATTGCCCAAGTTGACGATCCAGCTTGCGTTCAAGGTCTTCCTGACGCTGCTGGGCATCCTTGCGGGCATCTGCATTCTGTTGCAGGAGTAAAGCAAAAAGTCAACGAAGAGATGCTTCTTTGTCGCTGGTGGTAGGAGAGTTTCGACCCGAAGACATCGCAGAGATGGGCTCTGCGACAGGGGTGCGCGAAGCAAATGCACCAGAGGCTGAATCACGTGAAGCATGTGGAGCTGGAGACTCCTTAGCGAAGACAGACGGTGCTGGTACAGGCGCAAAACAACATGGGCGAGCACAAGAAGCTGAATGGGAATCCTGCTGTGGTCGATCTTGCATGCCATGATTGTATCATCATCTCTCGTTACGGAAAAAGGACGGGGAAATTGGAATTGTTCAGCTCCAACATTTCATTGGATTGAAGTTGGAACAGAAATTTGTTCCGTAGATCTCGAAATCCTTCTTTCACTGGTCAGAGCCTTACACAATCTGTATACAAGAGGTTGAGACTATCGAAAGGTAGCGCGACATTGCTAGTTTTAAATCATTCTGATGTGCAATGACAGGCCCGGGCGAATGATTGAAACACAGAGGGTTACAACACATTACAACGATGGTTTCCTGTAGGGAAGTGGTCAAACTACGAGCGAATATTCATCCCAGTCCATATTTGGGGTACCTGAACAAGGACAGCACGGGAAAGATTGAAGGCATGCCGCAGTGCCGCGAGTTTGATGCGGTTGTAGAACCATGTATCAAGGTGATCAAGGAGAGACACGACAGAAAACAAAGTCGGCGACCTATCCTGATCGGTGAAAAAGATTTCTTGCGATATGAATGGCAGCAAAAGGGATTACAAGGAGGAAAGATCTGGCAGCAGGAATACGTTGCTTCCAACAAGATCAGTAGAGAAAATCCACATCCCTGATGATATTCACCAAGCTCCCTGGATACAGACCCCCCAACAAACTGATTCCGTGTCATGTGGCATATTTCTGTGCGCTATAGCTGACTGCTTGTCTGGTAACATGGGAGTGAATTCATTTGGCCAAGGAGACATCGACGAGATCCACAAGGCTATAGAAACTTTATTGAGAATCTTGTATTTATGTAAGAAGTGAACGCATGCGCAGTGTAGGCGACTGATACATTCAATATGAGCTCACATGGCAAAGGAGTGTTACAATGTGGATGGATGGACAATGACATTACAATGTCTATCGTGGCATTGCCTGTGACAGATACATCGAAGTTGCCATCACTACGTTTGCCATCGATTGCTGGAAGTTGACCCCATAACCTGCAATAGGAAAAATACTGCAGAAGATGATCTCATAAGGAGTAGTAGCACTGATCGGTAAAAGATGATGTCACAATGTAGACAACTGCAGAATGTCCCCCGGATTGTACACCCTTACACAAGTTTGCAACATTGCTGTCCATGGCGCCCCGATATGGGGGGATAGAGGGAGGGACAGGCATTCCCACAAAGTGATCAAGTACCCCTACAGGATGTGGTATTTAAGGCTTCCAGAAGGGGGTACTGTAGTCTGTCACCCGCCGCTAGAACGGGGTACGACGACCACCCCCATATACAACTCAATTTGTTACATACTAGAAGCACGAGGTGGGGGGTGGGCGTGGGGGTGGAATGAGAAGTGGTGGAGTCAATGCAGGGGGTAGTGCTAGGGAAGCTGTGGGGTCGAATACAAGAATACTTTTCTTTTAAAAATGTTGTTAAACATTATTGAGTCGTACCAGAAAGTACCCACCCTCTGTAGACAAAATATTGTTGTTTTGACCCGTTGTGATAGAGAGGAATATGCTTTAAAATTTATTGATTAGAAAACCTCTAACTTTATTAAAACTACCAGAAAAATAGTTATAACTGTTCTTGTAAGCTACAATAATTTTTTAAGTCCAGGACAGCAAGTATAAAAAGTAGTAGCCGTATAACCTTTTTTTAATTGTTACTCCTACAGCCCGACCCACTCTACACCTACTAAAGCTACCCCCACCCCCATCACTGTTCTAGACAGAAGCTCACCCCTTTAATCAACCCCCCCTGTCTCCTCCTCCACCACCCTACCTGCCACTACCCCTACCTCCTCAATTTCTCTATGCCTAATCTTGAGACTGCCACGTACCTCTATTCGCCACCCCTGACCCCTTACACTATCAAACTCACATTCCTTAATGCCACCGGTGTTTTCCCCTTGAAGTACCCTTGTTATCAAGAGCTGAAAACCCTCAGGTATCTTCTCCACCCCTGGCTCTCAATCCCAGTTCAGTGACTCATTGATTGTGAAACAACCCCTACCCACAAATACCACCCTTCCTGGATCTGTACCCCTCGATTCATATATGAATACCCCCTTGTTTCAGCCTATCACTCACCCTGTGAGCTAGGGTTTGAACTGATGCTTCTATAACCTGCCAACTAATTTATAAAGAACTCTGATAGTTCGGAGTGAATCAAACCTATAAAGATTTTATATGACCGTTTCTATTATTTCTGGCATGCTTCACCTGCCTGCTGCTGATGTGAATCAAAATGACCAAATCAGTTGGCGATGGACGCATTTCTTGTATATAAAACACTTTTATTGAGTTTAATTATATTGTTAATTGACAAACATCGATGCTTGTTTCACACATCGATACAACTCCTACTGTAAAAGTACTTATAAATTCTGAACTGCTACAGTTCTCGAGCGATTTCGGTACAAAATATATTTTGAGATCTGTACAGAGATTAGATATGTTGTTGTTATAATACCAATCTATTTTTGAAAATATATTTAAAACTTCATCGGATCCGAAAAGACAAGATTTCATCTTGCAATGTCTATGGACCCCCATGTTCTGCCTTCAAAGCGCATTCTTGGATGCTACCCTACCTGCCCCTCACCAAAATGTATACCCACCCTCATAATCAACTAGTTGTCATCCCCCTTGGGATGGTACCCCCAAATTAAACAATGAACCCCTCAATGAAGGATTAGACCGGACTTTTACCCTCAATACTCCACAGGAATTTGGGGTCATCATTACCCAATGTCATTTTATACCGGTACGTTCAGTCCAGTACCCACCATCTCATAATCCTGTTTATAACTCACCGGTCATAGCAACGATTTTGACCCACCCTTCTACGCAACCACTCTACCCCACCCCCACCCATTAGGGACCTACCTCTGAAGCATCCTCTCCTCCATGCAGGCGTGATCTCGTCGGCATCCAGCAGCTCCAACCCCCCCTCGTGCTCGCGCCCGGACACCTTCCGCTCCTCCCAGGCTGCTGGTCGGTCTTATCTTCACCAGCCCCTCTAGATCAATCGCCTTCTGATCTCTGAGGCCGTCAGGGTGCTTGCCGCGGAACTGCAGAGGATATTTCTTACACCTGCTCTGCAAAAGGGGATCCGTTGAAGTTCATTCCTTGTTTCCAATCGGCGACTTTGAGAAGGGATTTCAAGTCTTTGGGTGCTTGTATTGACACTGGCTGTTGCATGGTTTGCATTTGAGACAAATCTTCCTCCAGCATTCCCCCAAAGAATCAGAAATCGTCGAAGGCAGACAACTTGAACCTGGAATATATCACGTGAAGACATTGGATGAACTGATCTGGAAGTTGTTACAATGATGCAAGGATTAGAAACGGCTGGATACGACGATCATATGAACCTTCCTTGGGACTCCCTTCGGGAGCAAGATTGGGCCTCATTAGGGTGTGATCCTGGTGAGACGGATTTTGATGTTCTCACAAACCACGACATTTTTGGAAACCAATCATCTGCACCAATCGAAATTGATGGCGTTGACGGTGATATGAATTGCTCTGCGCTTCTGGGTTTTCAATGTAGTCCTGTTGCGGTTGATTCGTCTGTGGACTTCCTCTGGGAAAGTCTTGGAAATTCCAAGCAGGGTGCGCAGAATGCTTCTGCTCAGACTTCCAGTTCGAACACAAATGATCACCAAGCAAGCAACCAGGAGGGGTGGTTGTCCTTTGATCAGGACAACAATGGCGATCTCAAGGTGCATGAGGATCACAAGCACATTCTTCCTGCTTTGCCGTCTTCGCCCCTTACCTATGCACACTTCTCACATGGAATCGACGGTATGAGGGATGAATCTACAGCCAAAGATGGATTCTGTACAGGACATTTCTGCTGTGTAGCAATTGGTGATGGACGAGTGTCTCCACATACCAGTGATCAGGCTCGTTTCCTCTTGGAAAATTTGAAACGATCTGCCGGTAGGGATGAGCATGCGATTGTTCGTCTCAAGAACGAAGCGTCGATGGACTTGAAGATCTTGGTGTTCCCTTATGCGTCACCCGAATCCCTTGCATTGCGAGAATACATAGCATCCAACGTCAGCCAAATACCGGCTCCTTTCGTGCTCCTCTGCGGTGACTTGTCAACAGGAATGAAATCTTCATTCACTGATCATGTCTCCACCAATGTGAAGTCATACATCATCAAAGGGCTGGCAGAGTGCATGAGTGACAAGCGATGCAATGTCACCGCTTCAAAGTTGAAGGGTAACGAAGGTCCGAGGGCAGCTGTGAATCTCGTGGAGCCATTCGCTTCTACGTTTTTCAAAGACGTGATCGATGTTGACAGTCTACCTAATCATCAACCCACGGATGCTGAGGCTTCGACATCACACTTTGCCCCTAAGGTCTCCCCTCGTGCTGGGTTGCCTTACAACATGGGCTCTTCTACTCCGAGGAATTCGTCACCGGACGAGTCGGTTCCTTCGACCCCTCGAGCTGACGATGAGGTGCACGTCGAGGGTAAAGCAACAGCACACTTTCCGGTCAATCTGTTTGTGACAGCGATTGCGGATGGTTCGATTGAATCGGACACTCCTCAAAAAATCCGGGAGCGGCTTGCGCAAATTGTACGAAAAGTCCCAAAAGAGCAGAACACAAATGTGGAAGTTTGTGACGGCGGAACAATTGATTTGAAGATGCGAGTTTTTGTTGTCAACAGTGAAGATGCAAAGGCTGTAGGGGAATACATCAACAGTCATCTGAAACAGAACCCAGCTCCATTCGTTGTCCTTGCAAGACACCTTCCGATGGCGGTACTCTATGACCCAACTTTGCTTGATCTTTCCGATGCAAGCGTAGCTGATCGTTTGAGGAAGCAAGCAAAGACTCGAGCAGTGAAGGTTCTAAGGGAGGCAATCGCCAACAAATCCTTGGGGATAACGATGTCAATGATGCGAGGCCATGAGGGTGCTTTGATTCCTGCCGACAGATTGTATGATGCTCTGGGAACTCTGACGAAACCTGTGCAAGATGGTGACAACCCAGGCAAGTACATTATCTTCGAAGCCAGGAACAAGGCGGGAAGCGTACCGTGCTCTCCGAGAAAGAGACTGGCGAGTGAGGCTCTGGACAAACAACCCCTGTCAGGTGGGAGCATGCATCTTGGGATGCCTGGCAGTACGGCAGGCACGATGGGGCCTGAGAGTCGAATAGCAAACGACATGGTGTACAAACCTGTGAATCACCCGAAAATCATGTCCAATGGGAATAGGAAAGCCTCGATGGCCTCTGCTTCAGCAAGCTTCCTGCACCGCGACATGATTGTGAAAACTTTCAACAAGCGGGCAAGAAAGGAGGAATTCCCTTTTGACGGTGTATACGATCACGAATTTGTATGAACTATGTCAGGGAAGGAGAAGTAGCTACTTGGGGTAAGGGTCTGCTGATCGCATATCGGACGAGTTGTTCAAATCGACCAATTTGTAAAATCAAGTTTTTTCGAGTGATGTCCTAAAGTTATCTCTGTTGGCTCTGGTTCACTTATTGCAAGGTTCTGTGATTAAACGCCTGCGAAAGTATCTGCTGAGCAGAGGAATTTGCGCGCAAATCAATAAATGAGATGAAAAAGATGACTGCTCGCAAACTCTATCCAAATTCAACTCTCGTCTCATGCAGCATTCGCGCGAATATCGTTGATGGAGGTGACAGAAAACCCGGAGGTCCGTGCGAGGTAGACGGCGTCGAGGTCTTCCATCCTCCCTTCTCCGCTTGTGGGCGCAAGCTCTCCCATGCACGCCACAGTCTCCAGCCCTGCCGATCTTAAGAGGAGGAGGGAGGCCTGGAACTTGTCCACCTCTTCCACCTACACATGCGTCACTCGCTCTCCTCCGCTGCCTGCTCCTCACCTTCAAGGTATCCACATCGACTGGAACTGGTAGGATGTGTCCATCCAGCTCGAGAGTCTCAGCTGTCCCGTTGAGCAGGCCGTGAAGGGTTTGCAACCGAGAGTCAGCCGCCACCCCTTCTCAGCACGTCACCAATGGCAGCACGAGCAAAGAATCAGTACCGGAAGACTGCAGCAGCATGGTCGAGACTGCGTCTGTCAGCTTCAACTTCACCTGCCTCTCCTTGTCCAGCGGAGCCCAGAGCACCCCTGAGGTGTACCTCGACATGCTGGCAAGAGCGCTAGCGGACACAGTCTGAGCGCTTGCGAGGAGAAAGGCCCTCTGTTGGTCGATCATCACGATGAGCTTGCCGGCAGCCAAACTTGCTGCAGCCTCCTTGACAGAGGAGCTGCCGAAGGAGAGGCCGCTAGACGCTTCGCCGTCCTCCGTCAGGTCAAGCTTGAGAGAGTGGGACATCCTGGCCGCCTTTGTCCTGAGATATTTCACGTTGTAGGTGTTGGGCTCCACCAGCGAAGGTTTCGTCCTGTCGATCTTCACCCCCACGTCTGTCAGCTGCTGGATCTTGTAGGGGTTGTTGGTCACCAACTGCACTGACAGGATCCCCATGTCCTCGAGGATCGCAGGAACACAATCGTAGGACCTTTCATCGTCCTCGAACCCCAGATGCCTGTTAGCGTCCACCGTGTCCAGCCCGTTGTCTTGCAGCTGGTATGCAGCGATCTTGTTCGCCAGGCCGATGCCCCTCCCCTCCTGAGGCATGTAGATGATGGCTCCAGAGTTCTGGTTGATGTAGTTGAGTGCCATGTCCAACTGCTCCTTGCAGTCACACCTCTTCGAGCCCAGTACCTCCGACGTGAAGCACTGATCGTGTACCCGCACAACCACTCCCTCCTTCCCCCTCAAGTCCCCGCTCACCATCACCACCGGCTCCATCTCCGTCCACTCCAGCACCCGCTCGCCGTTCCTTGTAACTATCTTAGCTCCCCTGTACCTGTAGGAGCGCAGACGGAACATCCCGCGGTCAGTGGGCATGTGGCACTCAGCGATGAACTCAGTCTTGCCCTCGGGGTAGTACTGGTCCCCGAAGCTCTTCCCCTGGCTCGCGCGCATCGGCTCGATGGCCATGCGCAGCTTCAGGTGAGCCGCGTTGATCCGCGGGCTGGAGCTGCCGGACATTCCCACGGCAGTTGCGACATGGTCGTGGAAGGAGGAGCGATGGGGCGCAGGGGCTTGCGGACGAGCTTCCATGTCTACTGCTGGGAACGTGCAGGCGAAGCAAGCCGTGTCCTTGAGCCAGAGGGAGGAGATGAGGAGGAGCACCATGTAGAGCGACATGTTGAGCCAGCAGTGGGTAGAGAAGGGAGTGCGAGCTTTCTTGCGGCAGGCGCCTGTCTGTTTCCCCATAACCTTCCTCGCTTCTCCTCCTAGAGCTCAGGCAAGAAATCTTTGTGCCTGCATGTCATCGGGGGATCCTCGTGTCCTGCCCCCTGTCCGCTACCTGAACATCCCACAGTGAGCAACAAGAGCATCCGGTCGCCTCCTCTGACCGCTCTATCCAGGTGTCAATCTTGAGTGGGGAGCGAAGAGGCTGAGGAATCAGAGCGCAACCAGAGGCCCAAGACTGAACCCTGAAGGAACGGGTTAGCGAAGGAGACGGCAATCTGCGGACGGAGAGTCGATGGAACTTGGAGACATGGGGGAACCAAAAGGTGACTTAAGGGAGGTGGAGGGCACTGGGGCAGACAATGAAAGCAAGAGAAAAGAGAGAACAGTGATGAGAATGAGAAGGCAGACGAGGAGGAAGTTGTCGTAATCATCGTAATGTATGAGAAAAGAGATGATGATAACCATTACAACAGGGGGGAACTCATGTGATTTGAGCGAGCAGGATGGAAGATGTACGCAAGCAGAGAGAAAGACAGATGACCTCAGAAACAAAATATGATGAGGGAAAAAGAGCAAGAATCATGACCGGCAGGTCAAGCGACGAGGAGTTGGAGAGTGTTCACAAGCAAGAAATCAGAAAATCGTCAAGACAGAACTACGTTTGGTGAAGTAGCAAGCAAGTCCTGAGAGGGAGGATAAAAGGAGGAGCAGAAGCCGGAGGAGAAGGAGATGGTGAGCGAGAGGGAGATGGAGAGCAAGAGCAAGAGGGAGAGCAAGAGCAAGAGCAAGAGCAAGAGGGAGAGCAAGAGCCAAGAGCGAGAGCGAGAGCGAGAGCGAGAGCGAGAGCAAGAGGGAGAGCAAGAGCAAGAGGGAGAGGGAGAGCAAGAGCAAGAGGGAGAGCAAGAGCAAGAGGGAGAGGGAGAGCGAGAGCAAGAGGGAGAGCAAGAGCGAGAGCGAGAGCGAGAGCGAGAGCGAGAGCAAGAGCGAGAGCAAGAGCGAGAGCAAGAGCGAGAGCAAGAGCGAGAGCAAGAGCGAGAGGGAGAGCAAGAGCGAGAGGGAGAGCGCTTGCATGCAATGACTCGCAAACATCTAAAGGAGGCCGCACAGCCTGTGATTTAGCAAGCATGTATAACCATCTATAAACCATACCCGTTATACATGCTGCTAGAGCCTCGGGCTTGCCCGGCTCCCGGCTCCCGGTGCCTTGTAGTCACTCAGTGCCGGGGGATGAGATCGAGTCCGCCTCGCTATCAATTATTAGGAAAAGATGAGGTCATCTGAATTGTGATACGGAGAAGCAGTCAAGTGGAAAGGCCCGGGGACATGGCGCGGCCTTTCGAGGGACGATCAATGGCAGGCAGCGACGAGGAACGAGGGGAGAGGAGGAGACAATGGGAACAGTAGCATGCTGGTGTTGTCATGAAGACTGACTGACAGCATCCATAGCTAGATCGCAATCTTCGTCTTCTGACTGCAAAGGGGAGTTCATAGCCTCACAAAGTGGGACCAAAGGAGAGATTGAGGAGTTGGAACTCGGCGTGTAGGAGAGGCCACAAAGAGGGGAAGGAGGAACAGCACGATCTACAGGAAGCAGTATCTGTGACATCGATCGGCTCGTATCGTTCTTTCCTTCACTGGCTCTTTTCACCATCAATCGTTACTGCGGTGCTGACGTGGGCACTTGAAACCGGCTGACCGCAACAAGAACAGACAGAACAGTGAGTCTTTCACCTGCATTCCCTGACTGCGTGCTGTTGCTGCATCTCTTCCTCTGACCTCGGGGCAGGAAGGAGATGATTACGAGCCTGTGCGAGTGTCGCTCCAAGGACTTGGACCCCGAGGTTGTCCTCGCTCTTGACCGCCTTCATGCCTGATGTGCGTCCGCAGCTCCGGTGCATCCTCTGCGGCGAGAACAAGTGCAGCGGCTGCTCCGCGCTTCTGCAGAAGAGCTACGTCCTCGACAAATCAGAGCAGAGGCAAGCGCGAGGGACCATGAACGGCAAGGGAGAGGAGAACCCTGGGATCGAGGAGGGGCATCATCAGATAGTGAACGAGATCTCCTACAAGAAAGACTCGTGCTACTACTCTCAGGATTCGGAGATGGCCGGATGGGACAAAGTAGAGCAAACCAAGGCCTCCAAACCCGCAAAGAACAGGAGGGACCCTCTTCTTCAGGTACAAGCCCAGACCCTCCCAGCTCTGCTCAGCTACCGGTAGCAGGAGTTTGACTTCTTCTTCCCAGGTTTGGTTCCGGGAGCCTGTGACGCACAGAAGTGCAGACTCGACGCTCCTGGTCCCCAAGGAGTTTACTCTCTACGAGTTCATGATACAGTGGGGAGATCGTCGGTGGATTGTAAAGAGGAGGTGAGAACAACGCTTCCGTTTCTCGCTACCATGCCTTGACTTGATGCCTTTTAAGGTTCAGGGAGTTTGTTGCACTAGATGCTGCTCTCGATGCAAGTTTGCCTGAAGAAGTTCAACTCCCACCCTTCCCCGGAAAGAAGGTAACGAGCCGTTGCGGCGCGTGCTGCTTCTCAATGGCTTTTGAAGGCCTTGGGTCGCATGAGCCCGTCATTGATCCGCACGAGGAGGATGGAGCTAGAAGCTTACTTACGAGTACTCTTACACGTTTGTAACGGTCCTTGAGATCACTGAGATATGGTGCTCGAAGGAGGTCTTGTTGAATCGGCACATCAGCGTGAATGTACATGTTCGCAATTTCTGTCGACTGGTAGGCGCTTCTTTCGTTCTTGTATAGATGGTAACGAGAATGATAGCCTGAAGGCTGCAACGAAGCAGTCAAGTGGGAGGCTCCATGGGAAGAATGGAAGGCCACGGATTAAGGTAGATCCAACACTGTATCCAAGGTAACCGATCAAAATGTTAGAGCCGTGCCTCATCATTTGATCTCACGAAGTGTTACAGCTTTGGGAATCTCACAGATGGTTCATAAATGATTCTTAAAGGCGGTCTTAAGGAATAGACTGGCCCGTAAGCGTACGAGGCGAACGAACTTGTACACACTATTAGATTGAGAATCAATGATGCTCACTTAGGTCTTCTTTTTCTTCTTCTCTTCTGATTCTGTTGCTTCTTCTGTAAATCTATCAAATCCCGAGAAAACTGAATGAAACATTGCATTACCTGGTTCCTCCGTATCGGGGACTGAGCTGCTTTCAATGCCTACGTCCCCACCTTCGGCTTCATGCGTTTTCGCCTTGTTTTCCCACACGAGTCGTTCACCCGGAGTTAGTCGCTTCCATGCTGCTCCCAGCTCTCTCATCAGATCTGTCTGCGAGTCGAACTGTCCTGTCTGGCGCATCCTATCTCCCTCCTCCTTCACAAACAAGTTATAAGCTGACGGCGTCCTTGGTTTACGATCCGCCTTATCCTGCATGAAAATGAGAGGAAGCAAGACTAGAGAATCGATCAGACATACAAGCTTTCTCTTCTTGTGTGAATGGTCGGCCGCCATTGGCATACTCATCGGCATGGGAACATGGAGCTGAGACACAGGGAGTCCAGAGACAGGTCCATTTAGAGTGAGCAACATCTTTGCAGAGATGTGAGATGATAGCCAAGAAGGATCCAAGGAGGGTGTTACCTTCCCGAACTCAATATATGCATTGCCAAGATTGTGCAAAGCGGCTTGAAAAGCGTTTGGACCTCCTCCACTGGACATCGCAGGCACATTGCTCGGCTGTGGTGGAGGGGGGTATGGTTGATTTGGATACCCGCCTGAGGGGTAGTCCCCGGGAAATCGAGCAAGAATTTTGAAATAAAAGCTAAAGAAAGATCCCTCCGGACAATGTAAGGCTCTGTAAAGCCTTCTTCTTTGTCACAAGCAGCTGCTCGCCTGCGAATTGGATTACGTGATGTCAGATTCTGGTCAAGAAAAGATGGAAAGATGGAAAACCAATGCAACAAATAGAATGTGATGTTCGAGAGAAAGATATATTTGAGCAAAATTTCACGTTGACAAACATCCAAAGTACGTGATCATGTCGACGCAACAGATCTAAACTAATACGACGCCTTGAGCTTTCTGAATCCGCGTTCATCGTTCAAAACGGATAAAGCATTAGATGCATATGGCACGGAACATAAGAATGTAGCGCAATCAATGATGTGCATCGTACTCTACATCTTGTGTCGAAACAAGACAATGTTGCTGGATGTGGCCAAACACATATCGATGCGACGGGGGAGACACAAACACAATTCAAAATGAACAAACGTGAATCAGACAGCAAACATGAAGATCACTGAGCTGAGTTCCGTCAATCTCTCAATTTCGAGGCATAATGGAAGAAGAGGGAGGGAGGTAGAAGGACGCAAGATGGGCCTCGAGCCATCGGGTGCGAGCGTTAGTTTGCGAAGGGCTTCATGGTTTGAAAGGAGGAGCGGACGAAGATAACAAAAACTATTGAATAGGAGAGGGGGTAGGAAGCAGAGGGGGGGTGGTAGGAAAGAAGGGTAGGAGACAAATAGGGCAGTGGTAAGAGAAAGGGTACTGGGGGTGGTAGGACGGTGGTAGTAGGGAGCAACGAGGGAATAAATAGGAGGGTAGGTGGGACAGGATGGGGAAGGATAGGAGAACGCAATTAGTGGGTATGGGGTAGCGATCTACAAAAGGTGGGGTCATCAATGGAGTCAAGGTAGGGTAGGGTAGTCCAATTAGGGTAGCAGTTTTATTTGGTACCTAGCTGTATCAGATCCCAATACAAATATAAATATATTCGGTACCAAGCTTTTTAAAACCTTTCAAAGGCCAAACACGGGTGGCTCCACCCGTGTTTGGCTCACAACTCCACGACTGTTTGGGGTATTCGGGTAGGGGTACTTTTATTAGTAAAATATCTTATAAAAGGGTCTTGTAGTTGGGGGTCGTTGCTTGGTTCGACGTAGCAATCTTTAATTGCAAACCGTTACTTATATTGTAGTAACTCTATAATCATCGTTCTGGTACTGTTTAAAACTATCACAGGCTGAGTCAGCCGGGCCCGCCGGCTCCCGCGGCGCCGAGTCGCGGCTCACGGTCAGTCCAGTGGCCGGGCCTCTCACTGTACGGTCACGCGGGACGGTCCGACGGTCACGGTCGGACGGTCAAACAAACTACAGTGGGCCGGCCATCGAGTCGGCGCCCGACCGTGACTCGCCGGGCACTGCTCCGGGGGCCGCCCCCGGCCGCGTCGGATGGCAGTCTTTCCGAGTTCTCTACTACTCACCGTCGGAGGACACTGACAACTGTTTGATCCGACTCGATCCGATCGGATCACTGCGCGGCCAAGCCCGCCGTTCGCTGAGGCGAGCCAGGCTCGGAGTCGGAGGCTTGACATTCTGGAGTCCGGCCCGGGCGCACCGACAGTGTGCCAGGTGACTCGCCTCCGTCACTGGACTCCAATTCAATCCGATCTGGCACCGTGGCCCCGCGGGCCCCGAAGTTTGCCAGACTCACAGAGTCACGGTCAGCACTGTGACCGTCGGACGGCGCCGGGCACGGCCCGGGCTGTGACTTCACGGACAGTGACGGTGGGGCCGGCACCGTTCAACGCCGGTCAGGTTCACGACTCAGGCTGTCGACCGTCACGGTCAACCTACACGGTCACGTCGACCGTACGGTACCGTACCGGCAGTACCGGCGGGCCGGGCCCGGCCGCCCCGGCGGGCCGCGGGACGGTACGGTCAGTGACGGCAACCACCGGCAGTGCCACCGTGGCACTGGCGGGGGGGCCCGGCCGGACCGTCCCGGGTGACGCCGGGCCGGAGTCACCGCCCCCCCCCCCCGGGCCCCGGCCTCTGAGACGGACGGTCATCGGATGATCAGCGGGCGCCGGTCGGTACTATAGGCGGCACGGCACGCCGGGCACGGGCCGGTATGCGGCGGAAGTTGGCTGAGCCCGGCCCGGACCAGTGGGACTCCGGAAGTCCGCCCCTCAGGTAGTACCGCCGGTCGTACCGGGCCTTGTCTCAGTACTGAAGTTACTGATTTTTAACTTAACTTTGAGTAAAGAAGTTACTGTCGGTTTTCAAACTTTTCGGCACCCACCGTGGCAACGTCACTATCATCCTACCTGGCACCCCTCCCCTCCCCACCCCCACCCCCCATCCGCCCCCCCTTCCCACCCAAGTCATCATATTCAACCCGGGGTCAACTGGTACCCCTAGCTCAAATAGGATCCCCCCTACCAGTACCCTACCCAAGGTCCGACCATTAGCGGACTGCGAGGACAGCCATGCGGGGGGCGCGGGACTTACACAGGGCACCATCGAGGGAGGATCTTTATTCGAGCCAGAGGAGCATCGACTCTGTTGCTTCCAGATCCCTTCTGACTGGAAATGGAACGGGCATGAGTGGTGTGGGTATATTTTTCCAGCAAGAGGGCGATGGCAAGGTCTACGTGAGAACCATTGTCAGCGGAGGTTCTGCAGAGAGAGATGGTGAGTTGGATGGTTGTAGTTCATATCAAAATCGACTTCTCATAGTATACATGTTGTCATGATGAACTACCTCCATGTACATTTCTGCTCCTAAGTCTGGTTTCAAACAGGAAGAGTTCGGGTTGGCGACGTAATGTGCGGGGTTGACGGTAGAGATGTCATAGGCGAACCAGTCAGCGTCCTTAGAAGCCTGTTGCTTGGACATGAAGGAAGCACGGTTTAGTTGCCAAGTTTATGAAATCTCATCTCAAGTATGGTCTCTCTGCAGGTTGTACTTACTTTTGCAAGGGCCGTTGAAGCTGGTATGGACGCCGAAACTTCTGACATGAACTCTGGAAACACGGTATGTGAGCAGTCTAAGATCTCGATCACAAACACTTTGGTGACTGATAGGCACTTATGCGATTCATCAGGTCATTGCAAAGTTTGACGTGGAGCTTGTGCGGGGCAGTCCAGAATATTTCAACAAAATGGACTCAGCACGAAAGTAAGATCTTGCTGTTTGAGACGATTCTCTTGGAATGATGCAACGCAGATATGAAATTGAAATGCAAGACCTGAGACATCAACTCAAGCAGACGTTGAGTGAGGAGAAAGAAATCTCTGAGGAGGTCGAACGGGTCAGACGTGTGCTTCAACTTGAGAGGGGGGCGTCTGCCAGGCGAGAAAAAGAATTAGAAGAAATCAGATCTTCCCATGCTCGAGAAGTAGCGTCTTTGTCAGAATCTTTGCGAAGAGCTGAACAATCTCGGCGCGAAGCAAGCGGGCGGCTTGCTCCTGTGAAATCAAGGGAGCAGGAGCTTTCAGAAGAGCTTGCTCGAATGAAAGAGAAAGACCGGTGCTCATTCTGCGATTCTGCCTGAAATATTTCTCTGAAGTTCATTGCACCTCAGATTGCGCAAAGAGTACGTAGAAGAACTTCGAAAGAGACATGAGGAAGAGACTTCAAGGTTGGAGGCACAACTTGCCAAAGAACAGCGAGCCAGGAGAGAAGAGCAGGTGGTTTTGAATTTAACTAAGCAAGGGCGGCTTATGAATTCAACACAGGCTGCCAGAATCGAGGTGGAGCGTGAGCTGGAAAAGTCCAGAAAGGAGCTAAAGAAGGAGCTAGATATTCAAAGATCAACTGTTGACCAAGACAAATCGTACCGCGAGCAAGTCGAATCGTGAGTCATGTCTCATTGCTATCATTGCAAACTGAAGAATCATAGATCGAAAAAGAAACTGCGAGACGTGGTTGAGACTATGGAATCTCTGTATGCCATGATGAAAGACTTGGACGACTGGAACAATCACGTTCAGGACGGACAACTGCATACGAAGCTGGTGAGTAATCGTCACACGATGAGCAATGATTCCAGGTATCGAATTTTTTTCCAATGGTTTGTGGTTGACGTTTAGCTAAGATGGTGAAGGAAAACTTTGGCCTCTAGTTTTTTGAAATTCCAATGGAACAAACGAGAATGGAGAACAAAGATCAAGTATAGAAAGATGAGAGACACATTCTATTGAGTATAGCGTACTAAATTCTTGCTTTGATAGCAAGCTCTTCTCGCTGCTGCATCATGTCCTGTATATCACAACGTTTCTTCCTTTGAACTCTAGACAATGCCGTCGTAGATCGGGATGCTTAGACTGCAGATACGAAACGAAATCTTCATAAGTCACTACCAAGTCTTGATCGTTCTGCTGGTTTGTTCTGAAAACTGATTGCTTTGGAAAGACACAGCATGGAATGACTGCAAAAGGCTTGTTCATGGCAATAGCAAAGTCGACAATCGGTTCTGTAGCTTGATCTGGATGCATTCCAACAACGCAAGAGCATTTGCTTAGAAGGGGCTCAAAACTTGCATCATTCCACATAGAGCTGTCGAAATTATGAAGGATGTGCTTGACTCCTCTATCCCTTCCTTTTCTACAGTCCCGTGGGTCAATGACAGTCGAGCTTATGTTGGCTTCCGCCAACCTCTGCGAAATTTCTCCCTTGCCACCTGCTACGTCGAGGACTCCAGAACCAGCGGTCAGCACTTCCTTGCCGAAAGTTTCGATCAACCAACGGCAGAAAACCTCAGCTCTTAGCCTCTTGGGAACTTTCTCTGTCGCAGCCAAGTGATCTCCAACCCTTTCAGCCACCCCCATGGCCTTCTGTAGCTTCTGCGCTGCACGTTCCTCCTGCCATGCCTTCTTCGCCAAGACTCGCTCCTCCCCCATCACATGCTTGAGCGTGCAGTTTCTAAGTGGGCAGCTCGCACTGTTGACCCAGAACTTGCAGATCTCGCCCCTAGGCAGCCGATTGAGTGCAGTCAAACTTACTATCGCTCCCTCCGCAGGTGGGGGCTTAGTGAACTCGATCTCTGTACCTGTACACGAGTCTGCACTTGCCTTCTCGATCGTCTGCACTCTATACACTTCCTTCGTCCTTTCTCCCTTGGTGGCATCGAGACTATCGCAGAAGTAGACTACCTCCACCTCGTCGCACAACTGAACCTGTTTGCCATGCACCACAACCGAAGCAGCAGTTAGGACGCCCGAGGAATGCTCCCCGCCTCTCCTCAACACAAAAGGCACAACGCTCCCAGAATCTTCGGCGTTTTTTATGTCAAAGAAGAACATCCTCGTGCTGTACCATCTTGTCCTTGTCACTCGCCCCCGGATCCTCTCAAGCTTCCTGTTGAATGCATACTCCTCCTTACCATTCCTCACTTGTTCACCATCACCAACGCTCTGCAAGTTTTCCTCCTTTTCTTCCTCCTTGTTGCTCCTTCCATACATATCTTCCTGCTTCCTGCTTCCTTCAACCTCCTCCTCCTGTCCATTCCCTTGACCGAGTCCATGGTGGCTCCATGTGTTCGGTTCGCACATGCGAGCACCTTGTCTGAGGGAAACTTTCGGGGTCACAATTTTATTACGAAGTTCAAAGTTTCAAAGTTTGGGCGAAGAGGCGCTGAATTTCACCAGCATGACTACCAACAAGGTAACTGAGGAGAGGGGAAGAGGAGGGGAAGAGGAGAAGGAGGGTGAGGGAAGCAGGAAGGAGATAGGGCACGGGGCAAGAAGGGTCAGGGACAAGATGCTCTTACAGCAACTTGTTAGCAAACTGTGTTCAAGCCCGTGACTTCTTCCTGTTCGTCGCAGGGGTTTGTGGCCTTGGCTGCCATTTGTTTTACTTTCATGGCCGCGATCGCATTGGTCTCCTTTGGAACAGTTGAGAATGACAGCCAGCGCAGAACCTTTCTCCTGAGCGCGAAAAACATGGCGTCTAGGAAAGTCACGATCCTCAAGATAGCGAAGCAGCTTCACGCGAAGAATGTCCCATTGAAAGTTTCGCTAAAAGCTGCGTCGGCACTGGCTACTTTGACCTCGCTGTGCGATGGAGGAGCAGGCGCTAACCAAGATGCCATGGACAAGTACAGGAGAAAGGTCGACAAGAAGTATGGTCGAGATATACCTGTTCGACTGTGAGTGACTCGATGCTCAGCTGGTGGTCCGCCATCCGGGCGTTCACTACTGAGGAGGAAGTGAAGAAGATGGTGATGGCAGACACGAGGTGAGGGTTGAGATGTATCACTGTATGCTCTTGGTGAGGGTTGAGATGTATCACTGTATGCTCTTGTTGAGGGTTGAGATGTATCACTGTATGCTCTTGTTGAGGGTTGAGATATATCACTGTATGCTCTTGTTGAGGGTTGAGATGTATCACTGTATGCTCTTGTTGCTCTTCCCACCTCGGAGAAGTCTGAGTTTGCTCCAAAGGCATGCCCATCTGTTGATCTTTGTTGCTCCGGGCTGGTGTCAGTGGTCGCAGAAACAGGTCTGTGTGCAGCAGAGGAGATTGGCGCTGTATCACTGACCCCTGTGTTCGAAGATTGCCGAACTTCAAAAGAACTTCGATGATCTCGGTGAACAGCTGCGTCGTCACTGAGACGTGGAGCTTTGCTCGTGCTTACAGTGGTTGTAGGGGAAGCACAGGATCGCGTGCACCTCATAGATGTGGATGATCCTGCAAACAAGGAGCTTGTCCAGTTCGAGCAAGTGAGATCGTTCCCTACCATCATGGTTGTACAGGTCAGTGATGATAGTGAAGAGGAGGGTTGCTTCGCAACTTGACACGATCCAACAGGGTAACAACATTATCGGACGTGTGAATGGATATAAAGATTTTGAACATGTGAGGACGTCTTCTATGACTTTTGATATCAACAACATGGGCCGACTGTTGTTTGTTGTAGGTACATGACATGGTGTTTGCGGACAGCCAGGTGATAGTTTGATATCTTCACGCCTCCAGTGTGTCTTGCTTCAATGCCAACTAGAACCATGAGGGAAGGGTGGAGACTAAGGGAGGGGGAGGGTACGTGGGGGGGGGATGGGGGGGAGGGCGGCCCCGCAACTCAAATGCACTGAGGCGGGGTACTGTATGTTCGGGTGACAGGGTAGGGATCATGTGGTGTGGAGGCTCATGATAATGTTTCGATTTTGCAAACTTTTATCCTCCATCGTTGGTGACACATGTGTTTCTAGGGAGTTCCGTTTGAAAGTACATTCCCCGATCATTAAACTTAGTAAACCTGAAACTCAGTTGAGACCGAACCGTCCTTCTCTGTTTAGTTGTGGTAGTTACCGACGGTAACTTCTCAGAAGACTGATCAGTCAATGGCACTGGGCGGTCCCGGATCGGACTCGATTGAGTCGGACGGTACCGTCACGTGACGGCTGGCCCGACTCGCCGTGATCGGGGTGACAGCCGTGATCCGTCGGACTGTCCGATCGGACCGTACTACGGTACTCCCGGCCCGGCGGCCACCGTGGCACCGTCACGGGAGCGGCTGAGCGGCCGGCGGCCCGGTACGGTACGGTAAACCGTGCTGAACTCCGAACCGGGCTAGTAGCCGCTTTGGCCAGTCAAAAGCTGCAGGCTGGTCAAAAGTTCGATGCGACCTACGGGGCTATTGATCCCTCAACAAAGAGAGCAGCCCCGCTCCTACCCCACCCCTCGCTCCAACTACATGAAGGACCATCCTGTGCTGTGTACCACCCCCTTCATGATATGAGACTACCCACCCTAGGCTAATGCATCAAATTCAGGTAGTTCCGAGGCCCAAGTCGCCAATGTGCCCTGCCCTCCCGGAGTCCCTACCCACCCTCAACCCCATTTTGCCACCACCCCACGTACTTAAATCAGATAGCACCTTGCAAGGTGCGTTGACAACCAAGTATCCGTACTATGTGAAAATTACCTTTACCTCAATTAGATTATCTTGTACCTATACCTCATTCTTTGTTTCAAGCACGAAGTACCACCTTACCTGTGAAAACACCGTTACCCGACCCTACCGCCTACACCTCATTTTCCCCCTATAAAAGAAGGGACCGAAACTTCTCTGCCGTACTGCTCTGTGCTGTCATGCCCGAGAATCGTCAACTGCTCCTCCGTCGCCGTCCCTCCGCTGCTCTCAGCCAGAAGGATGTAGAGATCGTCTCCAACGCCACTCCCAGCCTCAAGGATGGCCAGTTCCTCGTCAAGAACCTCTATGCCTCCGTCGATCCTACTCACAGGATCTGGATGTCTGAAGACGACCAGTACCTTGCCCCTGTTGATCTGGATGCTCCCATGAGAGCGATGACGTATGGTGTGGTAGAGGAGAGCAAGAATCCTTCCTTCCCTGTGGGAGCTCATGTGTTGGGCATGGGCGGCATTCAGCACTACTATGTTGGAGACCCCGCTGCTGACCCTGGCTTGACTGTTGCCAAGGAGATCGAGGGACTTCCAAACACCGCATGGCTGTCTGTGTGCTCTGTGATCATCGGGCTTACTGCATGGGTTGGAGTGAATGAGATCTGCAAGCCCAAGCAAGGAGAAACTTTTGTTGTTAGCGCTGGAGCCGGAGCTGTTGGCTCACTCGCCGGACAGCTTGCTAAGCTGCGTGGCGCACGTGTGATAGGGTTTGTGGGATCTAAGGAGAAGGCCGATTGGATTGTGAATGAGCTTGGATTTGATGGCGCGATCAATTACAAGACTGATGACATGTTGACGAGGTTGAAGCATCTTGCTCCCAACGGCGTTGACAGCTACTTTGATAACACGGGAGGCCCTTCGACCGAGGCTGTTCTCCGCTGCTTCAATAACAATGCTCGCATTGCCCTCTGCGGCATCATCTCGGGCTATAACACGGGAGACTTTGCGCTCAAGAATTTCCAGATGCTCCTCCATCGTCGTGTGAACTTGCAGGGCTTCATTTGCCTCGACCACCTCGACAAGTACGAGCAGGCCCTTGCGGAACTTATCCCTTTGGTAAAGGACAAGAAGATCAAGTACCTGGAAGATATTCAGACTGGCATCGACAACTACCCTGACGTTGTGAACATGTTGTTTGAAGGATCCAACAAGGGAAAGCTCATGCTCAAGTTCTAAGAGTTGTACCTGGATTTGTATCGACGAAATAAAGATTTCCATACACATTTGAGCGATTGCAAGGACAGTGTAGAATATGCCTTTGAGAAGGAAAATTCTGATTCGTATTGTGGACGAGTCTACACCTGACACAGGTCAGATCTACCCTGAATTCAAAACATGGCGTGTATGATATCTGAGAGGAGGCTCGCGAACTTACAGTGTAGGAGGAAATATGTACAAACCTGTTGCAAGGTCTGGGCAGGCTGGAAACACTTGTTGCTGATCTTCTCGGTTGGCTTGTGGGTCTGAACGTCATAAACCAGCCGGTCACGACTGAGAAACTAGGCCCGGAGTGGAGAAACTAGGCCCGGAGTGGAGAAACAAAGAGAGGTAGAGCTTTTACAGGGAGCAGTCTGAGAAGTGCTGTTATGATACGACGACGATTATCGAAAGACTGGATAGCGGAGACCGATGCGATCTTCTGAGGAAGGGTGTTTAGTATAGAGATGACAACTACAATCGTACCGCACGTACATGTTCAGCGCTACCCTGCATGACGTCCGATTTCGTACAAAGTTTGAAACTTTGAGGCAAGCTTCAGTCTGTTGAGACTGTAGCTTGCCTTCATGAGTTTGACGATGGTTGATAGATACCCTTACTGACTTTTTGGCCTGGCACTGCATGTGCCACGCGGACCTTCGCCAGAAACTCGCGTGTTTTCAATTTCTTATATGGATTGAGCAAGAAGATTGACCTCTAGTGAGACAGGCTAATGCCTCGAATCAAGGTACCTTGTTGGTTATGTACAGAGTGTCAGAGTCTAATCCAAGCACTTGTTTCAAACCGATTTTCACTTGTCATGGCATGCCTAAGAGGTTGTTGTCCATAACAACAAACATCAAGCTCACTAAAAATTGAAGACATGCCTAGTTTAACACAGTAGTCTTAAGCACGGATTTGCCTCTGTTAAGCAAAGGCGCCTGGAATAGAATGGTGGCACGGAAGGCTCATGCATTACCGAGAGTATTCGATGCTGCAATCAACGAAGTTTTCATTCAATTCACTCCGTCAAGTAAACTCTTATTCATTAAGACGCCGAAGAACTTATTTCGATAGAAAAATAACGTATACCATCTCATTTACAGTGATCCGGGAATCAGCCAACTGCAAACTCTGTGGAACATGAAATGAACCTGATATCTACAACCACACCATTCTGTTGTTCCTTTTTGTGTTCCTCCGCGCCAAAGATGTCGCTCTCGCATGGGTCGAAACACTCTTTCTTGCCCTAAATGGACTTGTTCTAGCATCGTCTACTGGACCGAGCAAGCATCCTTTTGCTTGGATAAATCGCGCCAAGGAAACTTGTCTCCATAAGGGTCTTCAAGGATCACCTTGCGGCCCTGCTTCGAGAGGATCTTGCCATCCCGTGGATCGACCAGTACCAACAATGGCATGCTATCATGGCCAATCTCACGCTCTATTGCCTCTTTGATGTCCCGCTGACTGAAGGGCAGCGCGAGCCATGGCATCTGGTGAAAGTAGTGCTGGAAGTCCCTTTCGGTCCGATCCCCAGAGATCAAGATCACCTCCATCTTCTTGCCCTGTGAGTTCATCCGGGAGTAGACGTCGATCAGCGAGGGCGTGAAGCACTTGCAGGGTGTGCACCATTCAGCAGAGAAGTAGAGGCCGACCACCTGCTTGTCTTGGAGAGTGTCGAGTGGAACGAGGGATCCTCTGGGGTTCAGGAGACACGTATTTTCGCCGAAGAATCTTTCCATCCTGAGAGTGTAGAGGTAGAAGGCTCTGTCAGACGTCGGAGAGGGTAGTCGGAGGAGCTGGAGAGGGATGGGAGGATGCGTGTAGGTGCTGGAGGGGATGGAAGGAGCGCGTGGGGTGCAGGCGGAAGAGGCCTTCCGATGTATTTAGAGGGAGTTTGCCTCTTACTGAGAGGGTATTTTTTCAGTCATACGGAGGGGTGGTAGTGTCGCTGAACGCAACTTTCAGTGCCCCGTAATAATGACCATTGTTGACGCCTCAGACCCACCCCTCCTTTGGTAGAGCTGAAACACTACAACGCAGGGGTCAGTGCAAGAGGAATTCTGCTCAGGGAAACCGTTGAATAATTGATAATAAAGCCTGTGACTGTCGGTGGCCGGGAGCGGGATCCGCGGCTCAGCTGCCGCCAGTCACCCGCGGCGGCGGGCGGCGGCCGGGGCCCGGGGCAGCCCGGCCGGCACTCAGCGGCGGCGGCGCCCGCCGTCCGTCTCCGAGTGACCCGCCGGAGCCCGGGCTACGGTCCCGATCACGCCAGTGACTGACGGACGGTGCAGCCGGCCGGGATGCCGGGTGGCTGGCGGACCGTCTGAAGGCCGCGCAGGCTAGCACCCGGGGGCCCCCCGGCCCCGGGCCCGGCGCCCGGCCCGGGGGGCCCGGAGTGACGACCGACGGTGCGCCGGCCCTGGCAGGCTGACTCGGAGCCTCGGAGTGGCACGACCAACGCCGTCACGCCGGTGGGCCCGGGAGTCAACGGCCCCAGTGGAGGGCCCCCGGGCCCGCCTCGTACTCCCGGGTCCGGCCGGGACACTCGGAGGCTCCGAGGCTCCGAGTCCTGATTGTCCTCCGGGAGTCCAGGACTCACTAAGTCACTCTGCGGCGGCCCCTTCCGTGAGTCGCAGTGAGCCGCAGAGCGGCCGGTGCCACGCCGGTGACGGTGAGCCGGCCCGGCCGGGCGGCTGCCGCTGGCCAGCCTCCGTGCCCGAGGCCCGGGGGCCGGGCCCGGCCGCCCGGGGCCCGGCCAGCCGGGGCTGACCGTACAGTGGCGCCTATGACCTGCACCAAATTAAGCCTTCTTTTTGCAAATTGGTAGTACGTTTTGTACCAGGAGTTCAATTCTATATTTATTTAATTTGAGTGGTTTGTTTGGTAGCGCCTTTCCAACACAGGGGGACATGAAGTCGATGGCGCGATGGTGGGGAGTTGGCGGCAAGGAGAGAGGGCGACGGAAGGAGGCGATGGCGGAACAAGATAGCCATCATGCAAACTACCATCCCCCTTCATCTGCTCTCCGCTCCTCGTCTTCGTCTCTTCATGTCCATTCCGCCTCCCATGGACCTGCCCAGCTCGCGGGAGTGGGGCTGGTAATAGGGAAGCGTAAGCAGGGGTACCTTGTGAAGGACATCTTGCAAGGGACAGGGGCAATGCTAAGCGGGATGCGAAGAGGGGACCTCATCGTGCAGGTACGTATCTCGACCACTTGGTGTCATCGACACTTGCTGGCTCAGGTTTGCGTTGATTCTCTAGCAGGTCAACGAGAGGGACGTGGGTCCTTTGAGCCTGGAGGAAGTGACTAGTGCGATACTCGGACCCGTTGGGAGCATCGCAAAGTTCAAAGTTATGAGGAATGCGCATGAACGGAACGTGCTGTTGGAGTTCCTCGTGCTGCGGGAGCTCAGAGCTACTCAGGACCCCCTGTTTCAGATCAAGTGCGAGGGCAACAAGGTGACGAGGTCACACCTCCACCTCCAGTGCGCGCAAGATGGAAGTACGAGAAGTTCCGACAAGAAGAGAGAGGGAGAGAAGAAGCCAGAAGAAGAGCTAGAAAAGATGGGAGCAAGAAAGATGAAGACAAGCCTAGGGGCAGGGGAAGATCCAGAGACAGAGATAGAGATACAGATTGAGGAAGAGACAGAGATAGAGACAGAGATAGAGACAGAGATAGCGGAGGAAGTAGGTGGTAGTCTCTTTGCTTCTGGGGTCGGCGAACTTCCTCCTTCTTCAACTTGTGGTGAGATCACTCCGGATCCACCCTGGGACGGCCATTGGCCTGTTTCTGGAGCCAGCAGCCTCGTCGACGTCGGTGTGGATGTGCTCGTGCTCGAGGAGTGCGGAAGCTCGTGGAAGGCCTGCCGGCTGCAGCTGACGCGAGAAGGAAGACTTGTGCTTCCTGGGCACAGTCTAGATGGGAAGCTGGTGGTATGGGCTCAGCCGCAGCTGGAGATGTACCGCCCCGACATGTCGAGAGAAGACTTCTCGATGATGGGAAGAAGGATGTGCGTGATGGTAGAAGGGGAACACCTCATCGCACACAGCCGCCATGGTGCGATCAATGCAGTGAAGGCTGAGAGGTTGCATGTGATGGCGTTAGACTCGTCGACACGGGACAGGTACAAGTTTGCTTTCATGATTGTTGTCCTGCACTCCTTCATGTTTTATTCCTTCTGTCTTCTGTCGATCAAGTGATGCATCTTCTTATTGGTTTGCTACCTCAGATATGTTGAGGAATTCATCGCAGTGGTTCAACGCCGTGAGCTGGGAGCGCAAGGTAGCCGAAAGCACTCAGGATGTTATGCCCCTCTGTAGTGAAGGAGCAGCGCAATGGCAACCACAGCAGATCAGCAGCGAATGTGAGACGATGCCACAAACAACATGAGAGTGGGTGGCTTTGTGCTTGGGAGTTTCATTGAGATAGTCTACTTGCTCGTCTTTGATACAAGGAGTGAAAGAATACCGTTAGCTGTCAATTGAATGGAGCATGATCGTGATAGAATCATCTGCAGTCAAACGCTCAGTCTGCTTGCCTTCCCTTCCTCTCTTCGGTCACCTGTAGCACTGCATGGTCGATGTTCTTTACGGCTGAGTTTTGTCCGAGCCTGTGATGAAGCGCCATGCAGACAGCAAGATGTCTCTGCGCGCTAAGGATCAGGATCGATTCATGCTACAAGACATGCAAGACGGCAATCTTGAAAGAGATGTGCAGTTCGTCAAGTAGACCCGCCCACTCTTCGTGTAGCTCCACATCTCAATTTGCTCACCTCGGTGAAGAAAGAGAGTCTCCAGTCGCTGTTGTTGGTCCCCGCAAATGAGCTCCATGTATCGCGCCAGACCTTAGTGAAGTTTTAGAGACCTGCCGACTGACTCCCCTCCCCCTCGCAGCTTCTTCTGATGTTCCTCTCCCCATATCCTCTCACCTGTGGTTCACACTTCCTGGCTACGATGGAGCTCAAGGCTGATGTCACACCCTTCCTGCTGCATCGGCGAGTCAGGCAAGACGCCGGTAAACACAGCAACTCACTTCTTGAGACCGAACGACAGAGAACCATTATCGACCTGTAACAAGTCAATCTACTGCCAAGTAGATTGCAACTCCTTGATTTACCTCCAGCATTCTGCCGATCAAGATGATAGTGAGAGCGACTTCTTCATCGATTCCAACCAGGTTTTGGTGTCGCGTGAGTGGTTGATTTAGCCATCGCTTCAGCAATCTCGTGAAGACTCTGCTGGTCTCCCTGTGGCTCACCATGTGCTTCCTGCTCACCGTCTCACGGGCCTCAACATCTCTCGCCGCAACTTCACCTGTTGCTGATGTTTGAAGATATTCTTACAAGCGGTTTCAAACATTCTCGAACAGCCCAAATCACATCCTGGCCCTGTGACATTGTCAGACGCGATCAAGTGAACAAGCACGCAATTGAGACGAAGCAAGCAGACAAAGAAAGAAAGGGGGCAAGGTGAAGATTCAGAGCGACAACTCGCTTCAGTCAAAACACTCATCGTCAGCATGCCGTGGACTAACCTCCCCCCTTCTCCCTTTGACTGCACATCGCACTAGACGCACGACGGTCGTAAGCACAGCTGGGTTCGCCTGTCAAGTATGGGATGAGTGTCGGCAAGGAGACGTCAGGGCTCGAGACCTCAAGCTCCGATGGATCCTCAGCCAGGTTCGACAGCGCCATGAATGCCTGCAGGTCATCATGAGCACAGGAGCATACTGGCTCACGTCGGTAACCTCAGCTCTCATCGCATCGTATTCCTTCCCTATCTCATTAGAGTTCAGCATCTTCTCCAGACACTGCACAATCCCTCCCTGACGCTGAGGACAAGGCAACACAGTCAGTCCCCGACACTCTGGGTCAGCAAGGGCTCACCAGCTTCGGAAGGACTTTCGGATGGTCGCTGAGGCTGATCACTGCAGCAAGTCCCGCACTTCTGTCCGCGCTGTCTGTCCAGGTCGACAAGCTCTGCACAAGGAGGTCGCACAAGTTGCGCAGCATCCCAGGAGTCTCGACGATCCTTTCTGCTGCTTCTGCTCCTCCTCCAGCAGCAAAGTTGTCTGCGCAGTTTGCAATCACCATTGCAGCAGTATCCTGCGTGTCAGGTTGAACGTCTCCAGTAAGCAGATCTCGGATTGCTCCCAGCATCCCGTCGCATCGCACGATAGCCAACTTGTTGTACTGATTTTGCATAGCAAGATGCACCAGCGCCTGACAAGCCACCTCCCGAATCTCCTCTAGACTCTCAGGGGCACTGGGTTGCGATGAAGGCCCAGGAGCGCTCATGGCATTTAGAAGCCCCTCCAGAAGGTTCGGCGTGGTCCCAAGTCTAGTCGAGTTCTCAACATGATTCTGTGAGAGCCCGGTTATCGCAGCACACGCGGTGATCTTTGCAGCAGCATCCCCACGGTACAGCAGATCGCACAAACCGTCAGTGATGGCTTTCGACTTCCCCAGTAGATCTCTCCTCCTCCAGGCCTTGGATTTCATCCTCGAGCCACACACTGTGTACTTCTCATGATGGTCATTTCTTGACGATGGGCCATCTTGAGTATGCGCACACGACATGGTGATGCACTCTTCCGCGACGTTGGGCGATGAAGACGAACTCGATGAGATGGAGGCAGGATGATTGTGCGATGTTGAGGTCACCGCTGCTGTTCCATCCGACAATGCATTGTCCTCACCAGTGCTTCGCTGTGAATCAATCTCTCCTAGAAAGGCATTCAAGTTTGCTTCGCCTTCAGCTATGCTTTCAACGCTGTCTATGCTGTCTGATCGCTGCCGATCGGTGTTGCTACTTTCAGCCCGTTCCCGCTCTTCCTCCCTATCAATCGCTTCACAGATGGTCACTACTTCCTCAGCAGCCTCGGTGGCATCTTCTAAAGTCCTCAATTGAATCTTGGCCTCGATCTCATGCACTTTATCTTGCAACCTTTTCATCACTTCGTCGTCCTCCCCAGTCCACAACATGTTTGTTCCAATCCGAACGAATACCCAGTCGCCATCGATAACCCATCCTTCTTCACCCGCAAGCTCTCCTTCAAGATCATTGTCGTTTACCTCATCATCATACTCGAAGTCGCTCTCACCATCAGTGGTCATTGCTGCTGTGTTGCCCGCGCCTGTGTTTTGAACAGGGGGGGGATCAGCGTGATGAGAGGCATGTTGCCCCTGGGCTGACCCATAACTTTGATCGTGGCCTCCAGCACTGCCCAGATCATTTGCATGTGATCGGTCGTGTCTGCTCGTGCTGTTCATCCCCGCATTGGTATGAAAGTTAGTCGCTGCGAGTAGTAGGTCGTCATTCCATGCCCCAACACTCCTCGAGCCTGTTGCAAAGAATTCCTCATCCACGAAGCTGTCATCGAAACGCATACTGCTGTAGTCCACCCTGCTTGTGCTAGTGTCAACCCCGTTCCCTGGCGGGTCTGCGACATCAGCTTGTCAGTACAAAGCAGGCGAGGCCGCTGTGACGTCACCTTGTATCGTGAGGGATGGTGCAACACATCCGTATCGGATTTGGTTTTGCATACACTCAGTACTTATGTACTCACTCTGCCAGTCAGTGTTGGGGTAAACGGTGCCATTGCTCTCGTCCTGCGCGCTCAAATGTTCCTTGAGAGCTTTCATGATGGGATCATGAAACTCAAATCGATGTCCAGTCTCATTTCTCTCCTGACCATGGCTTCTGCTTCCATTGATCCGACGCGTTGATTCATGGTAGCTTGTCCAACTCTGCCCCGTATACCCCCGCGGACGGTGTGAACCCTGCTCAACACCAGTCCACGCCCTGCTCGAACCCTCACGTCCTCCAGTGAGCCTCCAGTTTCCCTCCGTTCTCGCCAGTAAGTCATCATGATCTTCCATCTTTAACTCCATCTCCTCCACCTCCCCTCCTCCTCGTCCTCGTCCTCCTCCCTCCTCCTCCTCTCCCCCTTGCTTTCCCCGCAGCCCCCCGCGCCACTCCATGCTGCCTGACGGGTTCGCTTGGACGGGGGTAGGGTAGGCTTTGATGGAGTCTTTGTAGGTGAGGGTACTTCAAAGGACCCAGTGAATTCCCTTCTTTCAGCTTTCAGAAGGGGGTGGTAGTCCAAGAATGCTGAGAAGGGGTGGGTATGTTGCTGAGTGATATTGTATGTCGACTGGCACTACAAATACACGAAAAACTTTAAAATCACGAGTTTTGAAATTGGAAATTCCTCGGTACAGTGAAATAAAATATATTTTGAAAAATGTACCTGAAAAACTGCACAAAACCCGAGTTGTTGATCTCATGGTCGTAACTTCAGTAGGATTTATCGTATATATCTCTAAAACTCATGAATAAGTATTTTATCAAATAAATTCGGTAATGCTGATTGCTTGAATTGGCTCACTTATTTACAGACGAAGGTACATTTAAATATATTGTAAATGATCTACGACTGCCAAGCATACCGCAATCAAACAATATGTACAAGAATATAAAACTAAGTATATAAATTTAAAAGACAATTTACATGTCACCTTGGATGGGTGACAGAAATTGTCAGCCCCGATAGAAAGATGTCGCAAACGCTCTATCTATGCGGAGGGGAACATGCATCCAAGATCCTTGCGATAGTTTCTTGCCTTGACCCAGCATGCTGTGTTGCTCCTTTGCATCCTATCAACAGTCCTTGCACCGATCGTTGTTGTCCGTCCCATTGAACTGTACTTTCCTTTCAGCCTCTTGAAGGGCGCGATGCGTCCCACACTGATCGATCTGTGCCGAACCCTTCTTACATATCATCTGCTCGAATGCTTCGTCCCATCCCCGTGATCTGCATGATATGCATGGAAGCAGGGTCTCTGGTTGCAAGTGTTCTCTCACTTGGAAGCGAAAGGAGCCGACGTACCTGCGACGCTTACTCCTTTCGCAGGCTGTAAAATGGTTCGAGGTTGAGGGGACTCCAGCTCACATGGACACAGAGCGTGCAGACACTTCTCTGCATCCAGGTGATGTGGCCTCGGCTGAGGACACCGCAGCATTGCCAGACACTGATGGAGGTCGGTCGTCCTTCTTTGAGGGTTCCTCCAGTCAACTTCCTGCAGGAGAGCAGCGACGGAATGTCGAGCTGCGAACGCGGATGTTCCATGTGAGAGCTCAAAGATGAGGAAGAAGCTCGGGTGATATTGTGCAGTTCTTGAAGAACGCGAGGGACTGGGAAGTGCATCTGTCCTGCTATGAAAACAGCAGAGTGCAGGGCAAGTTTCAATCTATGGATGCCAATCAGGCACTACTTTTACGCGACATGTGGTGGGAATGACTTGATCTGACAGGATCAGATCGTTCTCTGCAGTCTGCAGACTCCAATCGGAAAGTATCCCAATGCGATCGTCAGGGCGTCCGATGTTGTTGCGATGGACTTCACTCCATCAACGACCCCAGCTCTCCCTTGAAAGCATGATGTACAATGTAATGTTACCAACTAAAACTCCTCCCCAGCCATGGGGATCAGCGGGAAGTGCAAGTTGAAATCTCATTTGTTCATCATGTTCTCCATATTATAGTACAGGCTGAGAGAACACTAGCCGCCTGCAGGTCGTAGGCGGCGCCTCCTCCCTGAATGTTCATCATTACACCATCACGATGGCATCAACAAGAATAAAGCTCGCCTGAGGGTTGGCATGTCAGGAGGGGAAGACTTGCTGCTGCCGCTGCTGCCGCTGCAACGAACTATCAGACAGTTTCCTACAAGGGGCAGGGCCGAACCTGTTGGAGCTGTCGTAGAGCGCTTTCTGGGCAGAGCGCCTGAGTCCTTCCGTAAGAGCCAGCACGTACTCAACATCGGAGCTCAGATCCTGCATGTCCGTAGCATACGCGAGCTTCGGGCCTGATCCTGGTTTCATCTTCTCCACACTGTGCGGGTTGAGACACTTTTCTTTGATCATGCGGCACCTTCCCTGCAGCTCTTCCCAGGCCTGTGGGGAGTAGGATCGCAAAGGACTGCTGTTGACCCGCTTCCCGCTTGCGCTGTACCTCCTGCACACCGCCTTGGAATCCGTGTACAGCAGAGACCTCGCATTGCCTCCTGGGTCTACGTTCTCAATGTCGTCAACGTCCGTCAGCGGCACCCTCTTGGCCGGCCCGAGAGACGTCTGAGGAGTTCGTGCTCTGGCCCTGATGTATCCTTCAGCAAGGTGCTGGTGGGGCTCAGGGGTTGCGACCGTCCACGCCGGTGCTCTGCTGGTCTTGGGAGTGAATTCCTGGGAGAGGAAATTTCCTGTCCCTTCGCTGGTGGATGCAGAGGCTTCTTTTGCATCCGTTGCACTCCTTGTAGGGCTCGTGACATTCATCGCTGAGTCAGCAGAATTTCTCAGGACCAGCATCGGCTGCTTCTGAGTCGGAGTGCTCCCATCGCCCCATGATCGCCGAAAAACTATTCGCCTTCGATCGTTCTTAATCAAGGGTCTGTGGTGAGAGGCTCCTGAGGGAGACTGCGCGGAAGACCCTGATTCCTCCAAACTTTTCTCTCGCGCGATCGCCGGGCTTACAAAGAGATTGCATGGGGTCGGGACTGTGGAGGATCTTCTTGCGGGATATCTTTCCCGAGCTTGGCTTGAGGAGTGATCGCTGGTTGAGTCAAAGAGGACGGCATCTTCTTGCCCATCATCATCTGCTCCACTCGCAGGCTCAGCGCAAGAAACATGGCCTGAAACTTGTACACGCTGCACAACATTCAGATTGAAAGGAGCTGGGTCGGAGGAGGGGTACTCCACTTCGCAGGTCTGGACATGGACCGATTGATAGTCTATTTTGTCGGCATCTCCTCGAGCCTTGAGAGTTTCTATCTCTTCCTCTAAATTTCGAACTCGGTCCTGAAGCCTAAGATTCTCCTTTTGGCAAGCATCAAAATTTCGATTTGCCTGCTTCAGATCTTTTGCAACAGTTTCGGCTTCAACCTGTTTGGCATCAAAGGCTCTCTTGAGATCGTCCAGCTTCTTGAGGAGTTCCATCTCTTGCTGCTTGAACCGAGCTCGTTCAATACGGATCTGAACTGCCGAGTAGTTGAGGATCGAGTCAGGCGAGGGTCGCTTCCTTGGGTCCTTGTCGAGCAGTTTGCCAATGATGAATGGGATCTCCCTTGAGTAGTGAGACGGCACGTGCGCCTCTGGTGGATCGTTCACAATCTTCTTGAGCAGTTGAGGCTGATTTGCTGCTTGGAAAGGTGGTTTGCATGTCACCAGCTCGAACAGCAGGCATCCGAGCGCCCAGACATCTGACTTGGTGTCGTAGGGCTTACCTTCACAGATCTCAGGTGAGAAGTAGATCGGAGTCCCAACTTGCGAGATCGCACATGTCGTCTTGCTGGAGAGGACCTTTCCAAGGCCAAGATCACCTATCTTAATGTCTCCGTTCTGGTCTAGGAAGACGTTGGACGCCTTCACGTCCCTGTGGAGTACTCGCCGGGAGTGCATATGTTGCAGCCCGAGAGTGATCTGAATGAGATAAGACCAGAACTGTTCCTCTGTGATGTACTTGCCAGCAGCTGAGTTCCTCTTGATCACGGCCGCAAGATCGCCACCGGAAGCATACTCCATCACGATATGAAGAACGTCGTTCTCAACGAAGGACTCTACGCACGACACGATGTGCCGATGGTCGAGCTTCTTGATTATCTCGGTCTCGTTGAGGATCTCGTTCTCCTCCTCCTTGGAGACGCCTAGCAACGACACCTCCTTGATCACCAGCACCTTCCCGTCTGAGTTCCTTGTCACCTTGAACACGTCCCCGTAGCTTCCTCGCCCGATCTTGTTCATCCGCGTGTACGCCGACATGCTGGCCATGGCAGTGCACGCAGGAGAGGGGGCGAACCGAGACAGGAGTGAGGAGGGAGGGAGCAGGTACACACTAGAGAGAGAGAGTCAGTCCTCACTCTCCTCCTCCTCCTCTATCCTTCGCTTCCTCCATGCGCATGAAATGCCAGCGGAGGGGCTTTCGAGCGCGGAAGGCGATCCCCTAATGTTTGTACCCCTCATCCCCTAACAAAGTTTGCTGCCTTCGAGGTTCAACCTACAAATAGCCTGAAAGTGTCTATTTTCAAATCAATGCCTTGAAAGATAACTAACATTGCACTTGAGGCGAGCTCGATATCTCGTGCCTTGGCATGAAAATGCACTTTTCTCGCGCCTTCCTGCCCTCCCTCTCATAGGCGTTCCCTGCAATGCCTGCCCATCCTCTCCCCTCCCTCTCTTTCCACTTGATCTGTTTCAGCACCGCTCTAGTCAGGTAGCAAGGCCTGTACTCGTACAACGACATACAGTCGTCGAAGAAGATCGCTATAGGCCAGACTATCCATCCACAACGATCCCCTAAGGCATGCAGGTAAGCTTTCCCTTCTCCTCTACAAGACAGGGGCATGACCTAGCCTCCATATAGATAGGGAAGGTTGAGTATCGGATATCCTTGCTGACGGTGTCTGGAGCTCTGGCATGGTTGGCATACAGCTGCACGCTGGTGTCCAGGGAACATCATACAAACCTTCAAACATTCAGAGACATCATCAGCAGAGGTCATGCACACTCGCTCCATGCGCAACTGACACACGTTCAGGGTGGATTCCTTTCTCAACAGGCATCGATCTGACGGACTCCCAATGGAGAACCTGGAGGAGTCAAGCCGTTTATTTGCTTCCGTACATGGTCCCCTTGCCTTTCTTCTGCTAGATGTCGCTCAATCGCCTCTGTAGATCTTGATGGTGCACCTGCGAAGGTGGCTTTGTGGATCAGGAAGGATGCATCGTGTTTCCTTTACGGCACTTTGGTCTATCATGAATGTGATCATCCTACATGGCAATGGAACTTTCTACCTGTTGGCGTTCACGATCGTGAACTATTATGGTGCAAAGCTGTTGGTGAGGACGAGGTACATGAAGGTGTTTACCTGGATCTTTTCTTTTGCTATGCTGCTGCTTTCGAAGCTGTGGGATGACATGTGAGAGAAGTTCCTTGGATGGTTCTTTCCTCATCGTTGCATAGGGGATCGCTTCCATATCTGCAGGGGTTGTCAAGCACGATAAGTTTTCTTGAAGAGAGCCTAAGAGCAATTTTTGGTCCGACAATTTTCTCTGTCATTAATAGCTACAGGTAGAAATCGATGATTTTCTTCTCCGCTTAAAGCTGTCATGGCTAGTGGAGTGTATCGGTGGAACAAACCCTTCAATCTGTTGTTTCTCCGCATCATCAGCTACAATTGCGATGTACGTGACCAATCGTTGGTTATTGTTTTCTCACACATTGATGTCTTCTGAAGGTTTGCGACAACGCCAGGAATAGTGCATCTGTGGATGCGAAGGGCGAACAGAAAAACCGAACTATCGAGGATGGTTTCTTGTAAGTTTAACCCGTGCTGTGTTTAATTTCGAATCTATCCATCTGAAACTGACTCGCATCGATCTTTCTCTCTATATCTCTCTCACTGAGCGCACCAGGACGTATCTCTGTTTCCTTCTCTATCCTCCACTCTACGCCACAGGACCCCTTATTCACTTTGAAGACTTCTCGTAAGTGTGATGTCTCGTTTGCTATCTCCTTCTCGTTTCAAGCTTCGATGACGACTGCTGGTGAATTTCAGAGCACAACTACACACACAACGCAACAGTGAGTCGGCAGCCAAGGACAGGGTCAATGCCAGCTCTGGATGGAGACTGATGTTCAAATGTGCTCTGTATTTTCTTGCCATGGAGTTCATGCTGCATTTCATCCACCTGCATGCCATCAGCCGAAATCTGCACACTATTTTTCATCTCTACAGCAAGAGCGTGCTCTACCTCCCTCCCTGGGAAGTTATGGCTGTTGGGTTCTACATGTTGAACTACACATACATGAAGGTCGGTGATGTCGAGACTCCAATTGTGACGGGAGTTTGACATCTTGCTGCAGTTTCTCATCATTTGGCGGTCTGCAATGTCGGTAGCGAAGATGGACGAAATCGAGACTATTGACAACATGAATCGTGATTGATATCAACATATCAACACTGAGAGTGTGTATGACTTTCTTGCTGCAAGGTTGCGTCTGCAACAACTACACCTTCGTGGGGTTTTGGCGATCGTGGCATCGAAGTCTACACATGTGGGTTCTCAGGTACAACTTCTTGGATCCTTTTCCTCCTCATCCTCGCAGTCTGCTTGCTGTCCTTGCTATGCCTTTCCCCCTGTCCTTTATGCCTTTCACCCGTTATTGCCTTCCTCCATCCCATGCTCTGCTCCGCTCGGATCTCTACTTTCTATATCCCCCATTGACATCACCAGCTATCTTCTCTCCGCTGTCTCCTTCTCTGTCAGCCATTCACTGTCTTTGCAGGTACATGTATCACCCGATGGGAGGGCACAGCCGTCGCCTCCTCATAGTCTGGCCCATCTTCATCTTCATCGGCCTATGGCACGATCTCGAGTGGACGTGGCTGGCCTGGGCTCTCTTTAACTGCGCTTTCATGACTTTTGAGGTAACCGACCTCCTTATCTGTTCCTCCTCCTCTTCCTCATTGACTTTCAGATCTCTGTCTCCAAGGCCTTCAAGGGGAGCAGCCTGCAGAGACGTTGTGAAGATGGGTATGCATGCCTGTCAAGAGCATGTTGGTGGTGGCAGGTTTGATCGGATGCTGATAGTGTTGTTGACGACAGTATTGTTGATGGCGGTGTTGTGTTGTATGTTAGCTGTTGTTGCCAATGGCTGCACCCTTGTTTTGTGGTGATGATGGAGAGTGTGATGGAGATCTCATGATCGCCTTGGCGAACAGTCTCGGAAAGTGGCTGGTATTGTTAGCAATCGTCCTCAACATCTACTTGCTCATCCTCAGCAACCTTGCTATCCTGTATGGTTTCCAAGGAAGGTACATGCTCTCGTTCGCGTTCGTTTGCCTCCTCTTACATCCTTCAGCTATGACTTCGTCCGCGCCTTTCTCTTCCCCCCTCCTCCAGGGACACTGATGGATTCACTGGTGTCCAACGTGATTGGGTGGATACAATCGAAACTTGATGTTGGCTGCTGTCGTTCTGATTGTACTGGCAGGTTATGGTGGGTTGTGTCAGGGATTATCCTCATGCTCTATCGGAGGCAGGAGGAGAAGCTGAGGGGGGACAAGAAGACCTTCTGATGTTCACTGGCATCGATGTAACGACAGGCCTTGAATCGTTGCCATCAACACGCTCCTGCTGGTTAAACTGTGATACCTAAGAATGCTACATCTGAACTGCTGCTGTTGATCTCTCCGAGATACTTTCACCTTCCTAGCATCGATCCTGCCCATTCTAGCCTTCACCACTCTCCCTATCCACCCTTCTCTCCTCTCCTCTCCTCTCCTCTCCTCTCCTCTCCTCTCCTCTCCTCTCCTCTCCTCTCCTCTCCTCTCCTCTCCTCTCCTCTCCTCTCCTCTCCTCTCCTCTCCTCTCGGCTTCCCTTCCCTCGCCATTCACGAACATTGCTAGTCCGCCCGACGCCTTTTACGTCCAATCTGTATCACCCTACCCCTGTGTTGCTGTTTTCAATTTTCCCACCGGTCTGTTTGACTCGATATTGTTGAGGAAAAGAGCCAAGATCGCATCACATTCATAACCCCCACCCCCTCCAATTATCTGGAGGAAAATGCCGGTTTTTGGGGCGATGGTGCAGGCGAAATGCCGAGCGAGCCGAGAGTTGAAGGGAGGGAGGGAAGAGAGAGGAGAGCGAAGAGAGAGGAGAGCGAAGAGGAAAGATCGGATGAGAATGATGATGATAATGACCAGAAGAGCGGAGATGAAGACCAGGAGTACTGCAAACGAGAACCCTTCATGATGAATCCTGTTGAGGGATCGCTATCACAAGTATGCTAGACTTGCGCAGGGATGCGGACGGAGGCGTGTGCAATGCCGCAATGATGGTGCGATAACAAGGGAGAATGCTAACGTTGAGAAAAGATGGACTGGATTATGGGCAAGAAACTTTGACGAAGCCCCGGGCAACTTGTGCGAGCACGATTGTAGGAGGGAGTGGCATGGGATTTCCTGGGCAACTGATCGCTGGCCGACAGATGTATGCAACTGATCACCATTAAGAGATGAATCATGCCGCTTGGATCCTGACCTTCCTGAAGGTATGCTCCTCCTCCCTCCGCTCCTCTTCAGCTTCCCCTCCTCTCCTTCCCTCACTTTCCGTTTCGTGTCGGCTCTCTCCCCCTCCTCCTTCCTTTTCTCCTCCCCCTCCCCTTTCGTTCACGTTGATGGTAATAATCAGGTCGCCAGCATTGCCCAAGGCTTCACATCCCTCAAGCTCTGTCGCAGCATCGAGCTGAGGTCCTCCACTGTTGCTGATACCCCGTCAGATAACATCTTGCCTGGGTAGCCCCGAGCGAAGTGTTAAGCTGCACACGTATCAAGACAGAGCTAGGAGCGTGGAGAACGACAGTGACGTGTGTTTGTTTGTCAGATCTACTCCGATAATGCGAGGAGGAGGTCAAGACAACAGTGACGTGGGAACTTCTAGCGCCAGGTTCGCGAATACTTGGTGTTGAGTTTGCTTCTTTGAGTTTCCTGTTGGCTCATAATACTATGGATATGATGCTGATATTTGTTGCTGGGCTGCCCTTCGACTGAACTCATGTCCTATTTCAATCAGGTTGATCAGCGACGGCAACTCGCTGTCTTTCAAAGACCATGTCTTTCTGCAAGGTTTCTCTGATCAATTGAAAGTCAAACAACTGGTATGACCTGATTGTCCTCTGATGCCTCGGCCCAACAACCTCTTGCATTTTCTTGTGCTCTTTGTGATCCTCTCCCCTAATAGGACGAAGATTCTGCCTTCATCTCCATAGCTGCCAACAAACAGTCTGACGAGCATCTGGTCAGCCTGGGAAACATTCACTGCGAACAGTTCCTCGCCTGTTCGCGCCAGAAGCTGTGGTGAGGAGACGAAGGACGGGATGGAGAGAGGAGAGATGGAGGAGGAAGAAGAGAGAACGATCTGGAAGATGAGTGGGTGTGGGGGGGGTGAGGAGAAAGGGGTTGTAAGCATGGAGGGAAGGTCGGAGGTGGACAAAAGATGGAAGCAGGAGGGACGTGGAAGGAGCGGAGCAAGAGAGGAGGAGGGGAGGGGAGGGGAGGGAGGGGAGGGGAGGAAGAAGAGAAGAGGAGGAACAGAGGGAGGAGGAGTTTTTGGCACTTAGCCAGCATCTTTGCAGGTGGACTCTACCGCACTGGGGACGTTGGGCGCATGAGATCCCGGCGGAGACTCAGTTTCTGCTGATGAAGTTGGACCAGGACAGCAGCTCGGCATCTGCTCGCTATGCTGCGATCCTCCCTGTGCTCAGTGGAGGGTTCAGATCCTGCCTGACTGCTCGGAAAGACCATGTGAGACCCCAGAAGCGCTCGACGCCTCCTCTTCCCCTTGCAAACTCTCCTCCTGCACCTCCTGCACCTCCTGCACCAGTACCGTTTTTGCCTGCTCCTCCTCCTCCTGCACTCGTCCATTCGTACCTCCTCCTCACGTAACCCCGCCCCCCCCCCCCCCTTCCTGTACCTCCTCTGCTATCTCCTCATCTGTTATTGATCGGTCTGCCTTTCTTGCTCGCAGGACGAGATGTTTGCAAGGGTGGAGAGCGGAGACTCGGGGGTGCAGGAGAGGAAGATAGAAGACATCCTCTATGTCCGCTGCGGACACGATCCCTTCCTCCTCCTCCGCGAGAGTTTCCGCAGGCTATCGGAGAAGATGGGCACGTTCCGTGTTCGAGAGGACAAGGTGAGGAAAGAGGGAGGAAGAGGGAGGGAGGAGGGAGGGAGGAGGAGGAGGAGGAGGAGGAAGAGGAGGAAGAGGACAGAGAAGGCAGAAGCTGGAGAGAAAGTTCCTTTCAGGGTACCTCTATCCTCCCTCCTCTACCACAGCCACCGTGAGGAGAGCCTGTAATGTAACACGTACCTCCTAGTCTCTTCCCCCTTCCATCGAGCTGTTTGGCTGGTGCACATGGAACGCGTTCTACTCGGAGGTAGAGGGGAAGGGGATCATGCAGGGGCTCGCCTCCCTGGCAGCAGGAGGGACTCCCGCTCGGTTCCTCATCATCGACGACGGCTGGCAAGACACGAGCAACGACGAGGTGGTGGAGGCGACGGAGGAGAGGTGAAGAAGAGAAGAGGAAGAGGAAGAGAGAAGCTGCGCGTGACGCTCGGGATCTCAGGACTCCCTGGAACCTTGCCAAGAGGATCGTGAGGGTTTGAAGCTCCTCGTGTCAAAGTGCGTGGGGTGACGGCAGTGCTGCAGCAAGTCTGTGCTGGGGCTGTTGAGCTCGCTCTCTGTGTTGGGTTGAAATATTTCGAGACTTTTGTCAAACGAGCCCATCATGACTCGATCCATGTCAAGGTTGTCCATCAAACTCACATGACAATGCGATCTGATGGAATGCCATGCGTGTTGTGCCTAAGACATTTACTCTTTCTGTCAGTGATGGCTTAAGTTGTCTTGTCTTGTCTTGTCTTGTCTTGTCTTGTCTTGTCTTGTCCTGTCTTGTCTTGTCTTGTCCTGTCTTGTCTTGTCTTGTCTTGTCTTGTCTTGTCTTGTCTTGTCTTGTCTTGTCCTGTCTTGTCTTGTCTTGTCTTGTCTTGTCTTGTCTTGTCTTGTCTTGTCTTGTCTTGTCTTGTCTTGTCTTGTCTTGTCTTGTCTTGTCTTGTCTTGTCTTGTCTTGTCTTGTCTTGTCTTGTCTTGTCTTGACCGCTCTCACGGATCGCTCTCTAGTTGTGGAGATCGCTCACCTCCTCCTTTCTCTCTATCCCGCTTCTCCAGCACTTCCGCCGGACTACTGACTATGGCAAGAGACTTGTTTCCCCGCATGCGAACCTAAGGTGATCGTCATGATCTTTGTTTCGAGCTTCTCTTGCCTCCTCTTCATCCTGATTCTCACTCTCTTCTCCATTCCCGCTCTGATTCCCCACCTTCGTTCTATTCTTCTCCTGCTATTCTGCGTGTCCTCCTCCTCTTCCTCCTCCTCTTTCTCCTCCTCCTTCCTCCTCCTCCTCCTCCTCCTCCTCATCATCATCATCATCATCATCTTCTTCATCTTCATCGACATCGTCGTCGTCGTCGTCGTCGTCGTCGTCGTCGTCGTCGTCGGTCGCTGACACCCCTTTGAAGGTTCCTGCAGTCCCTTCCTGGAGGCGACCTGGGAGAGTTTGTCAACACCCTCAAAACTCAGATGGGCGTACAGCAAGTCTTGTGCTGGCATGCGCTCGCTGGGTACTGGTCCGGGCTGCGACCCTCCTCCCCCTCCTTCCAGTCCCTCTCCCCCTCCATCAACCGCCCCTCCCCGATGGAAGGAATTCTTGAGGTGGAGCGAGATAGGAGCTTGCTTTCATCTTTTTCTTTAACGTTTTTTCGTTCTTCTTCCTCCTCCCCTTTTCTTCCTCCTCCTTCTGTCCTTTTCTTCTTCCTCCTCCTTCTGCTGCCCTGTTCTTGTTTCTCCTTTCCTTCTCTCCTTCTCATTTCTGCCCTTCACCTTCTTCTTCCTTGTATCTCTCTTCTCTCCCTTTCCCACAATCTCTTTCCGTCCCTGTCCCCTTTTCCTCCTCCTTCTTTCCCCCCCTCCCTCCCCTTTCCCCTGCCTTCCTCCCCCCTCCCTCTCCCTTCCTCCCCCTCCCTCTCCCTTTCTCTCTTTCTCTCTGCTCTGTCCTCCAGGTCGAGCCTCAGCTCTCCTGGGACCCTCTCACCCTCGGGGGCATCGGGTTGCCACGGGGGGATCGAACCCTCGAGTTCTACCATCAACTTCACTCCTACCTGCGGTATCAGCGCGCTCCTCCTCCTCTGCGTGCACGTTTCTTCCTCCCTCCTGCCTCGCTGGTAGACTCGTCGACTCTCTGTTCTCCTCGTCGTCCACTCATGCTCATGTTCTATCGCGCTGACGACATTTCAGGAGCAACAATGTTGACGGCCTGAAAGTTGACGCGCAGGTGAGGACGGAGGTGGAGGAAGCAAGAGCTCGTGGGTGGAGGGCGGAGGGAGGAGGGAGGAGGGAGGAGGGCGGAGGGAGGAGGGAGGAGGGAGGAGGGAGGAGAGGAAGAGAGAAGGGAGGAGGGAAGTGCTCACAGGAGGTCAGGCAGCATTCACAATGCTGGGGGAGGGAAACGGAGGGACCGTAAAAGTCACACAGAAGCACATACATGTGAGAACATCCCTCCCAGTGCTCTTAGCTCCGTTGGTTTTAACCTCGTCCTCTTTGTTTCTGTACTTCGTTTCCTGCTCCTCCTTCGCTTCGTTCCTGTCATTCTCCTCGTCCTCGTCCTCGTCCTCGTCCTCCTTTTCCTCCTCTCCTTGCCCTGTCCTGCAAGCTCCTTCGTTTCCATTTGTCTCGTTTTTCCCCTCTTCCTTATTTCTACCTTCTCCTCTCCTTTCCTCAGTCTCCTTCTCTCGCTGACTCTAAGTGGGTAGATGATGGAGGAGTCTGTCAGCCGGCACTTCGGCTCCAGCAACTGCATCAACTGCATGTGCCACCCGACCGAGTGTCTCTACTCGTACAAGGAAAGACAAGAGGAAGTCAGAGGACAGAGGAGAGGAGAGGAGAGGAGAGGAGAGGAGAGGAGAGGAGAGGAGAGGAGAGGAGAGGAGAGGGCAGGAGAGGAGTTGAGAAGGGAAAGTGAGTGAGGGAGGAGAGGAGTTGAGAAGGGAAAGTGAGTGAGGGGGGAAAGTCAAGGATGGAGAAAACGAAGGGAGAGAGAAGGCAGGGAGGCAGGGAGAGAGAAGCGAAGCGTAAGGACAGAAGAGACTGAATGATGTTTGATGAGCAGACAACTTCTATCGTACGCGCCTCTGACGATTTCTGGCCGGACGACCCTGCGTCGCACACAACACACGTGAGAAACTCGAGGAAGGAGGGGGAGGGGTAGGAAGAGAGCGGAAGGATGGAAGAAGGGAGGGAAGGGAGGGAGGGAGGGCTGGCAAGTGCAGGTGGAGTGGGTAGAGTAGCCTAAGTTGTGATGTCCTTACAGCTTGTCAACGTCGCTTACAACAGCTTGTTCCTCGGGGAGATCGCACAGGTAGAAATGATTTCTTTCTTTCTTGTCTTGCACGTTGGTGAAGAGATTTGCTGCAGCCTGATTGGGACATGTTTCAAAGCGACCACCCCACCTCTCACATCCATGCCATCGCCCGGGCTGTTGGAGGCTGTTCGGTCTATGTCTCAGACAAGCCGGAGAGACACAACTTCGACCTGTTGAGGAGGTACAGGCAGCAGTTGCTCCTGTCCTGCTGCATGCTTGCATGCTTCCCTTCCCTTCTCCTCCACCCTTTGTTGTCCTCCCTCATGGCTATTTGTTGAGCTTGCTGTGTTCAGGTTGGTCCTGGCAGATGGATCAATCCTCCGAGCAAGACAACCAGGTTTCTTCCTCCTCCTTTTCCTCTCCCTCCTTCGCTCTAACTCCTCCTCCTGCCCTCCTGCTTCTGCCCGCTTGTCTGACGCTCAGCAGGACGTCCAACAAGAGACTGCATCTTTGTCAACGTCATGCTGGACGAGCGAAGTGCGCTCAAGGTGCGAGAGAGGAGAGGAGAGTTGATAGTGTAAGCTTCTCCAGGTTTGGAACGTGAACCAATGCAACTCAGTGCTTGCAGCTTTCAATCTCCAGGTGAGGCCGTGCGAGGAGAGGAAGAGAGGGAGGCAGGGGGGGTAAGAAGCGAGGAGCAGGAAGGGGAAGAGGAGCAGGAGCAGGAGCAGGAGCAGGAGCAGGAGCAGGAGCAGGAAGCATGCTAAGGAGCTGGATGGCAGGGAGCGAACTGGTGCAAGAAGAGCAGGCAGCATGTGGTTCACAGCGAGAGCGTCTCGAGCGTGAACGTCCTCATGCGAGCAAGTGACATCGAGGACAACCTGAGCTGCGACAAGTCGACCTGGTAAGAGCATGCGGACGAGGTGTTCCTGATGCTTGAGAAGTTCAAAGCTTCTCCCTCCCGGTCCTCCCTCCCTCCAAGTGCTCTTTTCATTTTGCTCCCCCTCTTCCTCCCCCTCCTCCCTTCCTCTCATAACCCTTCTCTCTCCTTTCTCCCATCTCCCACAAGAAAAGTTGTCACCGGGCATGCAGGTTTGTATGGACGACCAAGTGGTCAAGAGGAGGAGCGCTGGAGGAGGTGTGCCTTGGGAAGGAAGGGAGGGAGGGAGGGCAAGGAGTGACGCTCGCGTGCAGGCAAGTCAGCAGCTCGTTTCCTTGCAGGACGAGATCTCCGTCCAGCTGGAGGAGAAGCAGTGCTGCATCTGCACATGTACTCCTCGTCTCCTTCCTCCTTGTCCTCCCTCTCGTCCTCGTCCTCCTCGTCCTTCTCCTCATCTTCCCCCTTCCTTCGCTACCACTACCTCATCCTCTTCCTCCTTCTCGCACTCGTCCTTGTTCGCCGCCTTCTCTTCCTCGTTCCTACCTGACCGCACACTTGAAGTCGCTCAGGTCCACCAGCTCAAGGACGGGGGTCGTGAAATTTCAGCAGCTGCAGTGGGACTGGAGGAAATGTTCAACGCTGGTCAGCAGCAGCAGTGGAGCCTGAAGTTTCTGACATCAGCGCAGGAGGGGCTGTCCTCGCCGTCCATGCGGAGCAGAGCAGCATGCGGGTCGAGTCGCGCGGACCTGGTGAGAGGGAGGAGAGGAGCATGCGAGCTGATGGGCAGCAGGGACGCTGCTCCTGTTCTCCTCGGTGAAGCCGCTGGAAGTCAGATACGGGCAAGAGGTGAGAAGCGGGCAGGGGATCGGACCGAGGGAGGAGGGGGAGGAGGAAGTGGACAAGGACGACGAGGAGGGCGAGACAGGAGGGCGAGGAGGGCGAAGAGTAGGAGGAGGAGGAGGAGGAGGAAGCATGAAGCAGTGGTGTCCGACTCTGTTGCGCAGACTCTCGAATTTCAGTGGAGCGAGGAGGAGAAGACTGTGCGAGTGCCGGTGAATGTCTTGATGGATGTGGGCGAGGAGGAGGTAACGGTAGTTGAAGTTGACCTTCGCACGCGGAGAGATCAGCGTGAGGTACTGAGTCAAGAGCCTCGTCTTGCTCCGCAGCTTTACTGGTACAAGCTCTCAGAGCTTGACGGAAGTGAACTAGCACTTAAGATCCTCGACCTGTCTCTATCGCTCTCACTCTCCTCCTCACATCCTTGTTGTCCTTCTCCCTCCATTCCTTCTCCCTCAATCGCCCCATCGCTCCAGGTTCCTCCTCCCTCCTCCCTCCTCCCTCCTCCCTCCTCCCTCCTCCCTCCCCCCTTCTCTCTTTCTTCGCTCTACTTTTCCCCTACCGACACCTCGGGTGCAATTCGGGACTTTTTGACTGTCCCAAGGGTCGCAACTTGCTGGTAGCAACTGCGTAGGAGAGCATGGCGGAGGGAAGGAGGAGCGAGAGGAAAGAGCAAGAGGCAGAGACGTCATGACAAACCGCTCGAGCACGCAGCATGCCTTCAGGAGTCGGTCTTACCCTCTCTCAGTCAGCGTATGGCGCCATACACGTACGACAAACTTCGCCTGCTGCTCTCCTCTCACCTCCCACCAGGTAGCGCACATCTCGCAAGACTCCAGCATGGCCAACAGTCCCATGCGAGTCGGCGATCAGCTCGTGCATGTCAACGGCATCTCTGTACGAGCATCTGCATGCTCCAGGTGTCGCCGCTGAAGCTGCCGCAGGTCTTCGGCATGTCGTCCTCCTCCTTCAGAGCCCTGCTGGATCAGTCTCCGACCGACTGCTGCTTCACCTTCTACCGAACAAGGTGATGCTCCTGGTGTCCTCGCTGCTGGCTGCTGCCTTACTGTCTCATGGCAGTCCGGAAGAGGGAGGGAGGGAAGGGCGTGAGGAGGAAGGAGGGGGCGAGGGGGACGTAGGGAACCCCTCACTCTCAAGATTCTTCGAGGTGCATATCGTTGGTGGCTCGCAGCTGGTATCGGAGGTGAAAGAGGAGCCCAGCACAAACGAGGAGGAGGAGGAGGAGGAGGAGGAGGAGGAAGAGGAGGAGAGCTGGCAAATAGAGAAGTGATTGACATGCGTTGAGGGATTCGTTTGACGAGGAGGCAGGATCGAGGTGGCGTCAGCAACGACAGGGCCTTGCGAGTTTCGGCAACGTAGCGAGTCGCCGGTATGTAGCAGGGGCGAGAGAGAAAGACGCGATCTGACGGGTTGAAGGAGGAGGAAGCGGAGGAAGCGGAGGAAGCGGAGGAAGCGGAGGAAGCGGAGGAAGCGGAGGAAGCGGAGGAAGCGGAGGAAGCGGAGGAAGCGGAGGAAGCGGACCCACAGCAGGCGCATGTTGATATTGGAGCCCCTCCCTCGTCTCATGCGTCGCTCTCGGAAGTCGTTTGCTCTCAACAGTCTGCATGTGCACAGGAAAGCTCTCCGTCGCATCGACCTCCTCACCTGGTCTTGAGGAAGAGAATCTCGCCCGAGGTGCTCGCGCTGGCCATCAGGATCAGCGACATGCGGGAGATGGCGAGGAGCTCTCTGAGTGACTCCTTCCTCACCTGGATCACCCACCTCCTCTGCCTCGCCTCCGCCTACGAGCTTTTCATGCTGACAGGCATCATCCCACTCAGAGGAGAAGGTGGGGTCGGTCGTCAGGACGCCCTTGCCGCTCTGTGCCCAGCCTGGGCCATCTGCAGTATGAACTTGATCGCGCTGCTGCTGCTATGGCGGTGGGGCCGCAAGGTTGGTCGCTTCAAGCTCTTGTATGCGATCGCGCGCAGGAGCGGGCTGTTCTTCCTCCTGCTCGCCGGCAACGTCTTCATGGCCGCCATCGAGGTCGTCGTCTACCTCCGTCTGGCACAGGAGGGAGGAAGCGAGTGGCTGCAGGAGGACAGGAACTTTCTCCTCTGCCTGCTCTCCATCGTCGCCGCGGCCCTCTTCTGCTACTGGACCTGTCGCTCAGCATGCGCTTTCCTTGACCAGCAGGACGGAGTGGCCACCAAACTTCGAAGGGAGCTCTACTCGCTCACATACAACATGCTAGACGTGCTGACGTCAGTGGGAGTGCTGGTGCAAGGCTTCCTGCTCTACCTCAAGGTCTCCAACTTCATCCACACTGCCTGGTCCCTCGTCTTTCTCCCTCTTCACGTCATTCTCGCCATCAACTTTCTCTTGGTGTTCAGCAACCTCTGGCAGGGAGTCTTCAAGCTCGGGGAGGGTGTGCGGCTCTGGCTGGTGGCCTCTATCGACATCCCCTTCCTCCACATGGAGCTTATTCTCCTCCTCCTCCACGTCGACTACAGCAGCGGAGGCTTCTGGCGCTTCGACGTCACTCTCGTTCTTTCCCTGCATGCCCTCGCGCTTACGGCCCTGCTCGTCTTTGACATCATCGCCCATCGCCATGCCCCCCCTACCGCTCCTCCAGCTCTTCACTGGCTGCAGCCCCAGCTCAAGTCTTTGCGGGTCGTGGCGTCGTCCAGCTTCCTGCAGGCCAAGGTCTGCTGGGCCTCGCCGACCTCGTGGGATGGCATGAAGCCCTTCGATCACTTCCGGCTCGAGAGACAGACAGCCAGCGCCCACGGGGCCTTCTGGTCCCTCGTGTATGAGGGCGATGAGCAGGCCGCCGTTGTTCCTTCGCTTCCTTCCGGTTCCTCCTGCAGCCTTAGGGTCTGGGCTGCGCGGAGCTCGAAGTCAGATTGGGTTTGCGGGCCCAAGACCTCCTTCACAGTGCCGATGTTATAGAGGAGAGGAGAGGAGAGGAGAGGAGAGGAGAGGAGAGGAGAGGAGAGGAGAGGAGAGGAGAGGAGAGGAGAGGAGAGGAGAGGAGAGGAGAGGAGAGGAGAGGAGAGGAGAGGAGAGGAGAGGAGAGGAGAGGAGAGGAGAGGAGAGGAGAGGAGAGGAGAGGAGAGGCAGGCGCGAGGAGGAGGAGAGAAGCAGGAACTTCAGTTGTTTACTGCCCCTTGCTGTCATCATGAATGAATGAATAATCATGAATGAATGAATGAATGAATAAAAACCAACACAACCCCTGCGGCGTCAACTTTTGCTTTTCGGAGCCTCCGGCCACTCCACTTTCTCCCGTCCTGCATCTACCCCGTCAGCCCCTGCTCCCCCTTACCGCCTCCCCCTACTTGAGTTCGACTTGGACGCATTCTTCGAACTTTGTACCCCCTGCGGCATCTTCAACATACTTGAGCAGGGCATCACGAGGGGACCTGTTCTTTCGGAGCCCCGTCGCCTTCCTCCTGCTCTAAGACGACACAGCTCTCTCCCCATGGGCGTTCCCGTCCCTGCAACTTTCGTCACCCTCCAAAGCCGGATTGACATCGCCTGGCCTTGTTGCGCGTGCTGTCATGGTCGTGTCTCCTTCTAGAAGCATCGTTCCAGGAGGTCTCTTCCCGTGCTGCATCGTGTCAAAGGCACCATGCAGCACGTTCATGACTGTCACCTCCTCCGGAGATCTTCCTCGACAACGGGGTGGGCGTGGCTGATGCTGCTGCATAGTCTTGCCATGTCATCCCAGGATCCAGAGAATCTCCTGGCAGCTTCAAGGAGACGTTGGGAGACGCTTCGCTGTATGCCGGGGCGACTGTGTCCGGCATGGAAGGAGCTGGAGGGTTTGTGACGCCCAACGATTTCTCCAGCAACATCAATTGATGAATGAAAGCTGCAAACACAGCAACGTCACGCAGGCATCGGGTTCTTGGGTCGAGCATCACCGCAGTTGGGCGCAGCTGCGGGATGCTTGTCGCGAATAGCTTGCAAGGTAGCGGATAGAGACCAATGGTTTGCTCGCATGATGTACGAGGCAACGATTGCGGTCGATCTGCTCTCAGTGTCAGCGAGAACCAAGAGAAACATGCACAGAGCAGTCTACACACCGGCTGACACCGCCAGCACAATGTACGAGCACGTTGTTTCCAGGCTTGTCGAGAGCTTCTGAAATGAAAGAATAGGCACTGTCGAAGAACTAAAACGAAGCATGAGTTCAATTAAGTTTCAAAGAAATCTAAAGAAAGTGACCTGTGATACGTCGCTGGTCACCGAGTCTGCGACGAAGCAGTTGAAATATACAATCTGGTTCTCAAAGAGACGCGAGTCATCTCTTGAGACGTTTAGTATGTGAGTGATGCCAGTCCTCTGTAAAGTTTCTAAGTTTGCAGCATGCGTTTTGTTTCCTATGTACAATCCCTGAATCACCTGCACGAAGGTCTAAGGTGAGGGCAGAAGCAAAGTAAACGAACAAGGAGCAATCAAGAAAGATAAGGAAATCAAGAATCGCAAGAATGCAGAGGAAAGCACAAAGAAAGATTGCGCGTGAAGACAAGTCTACCATGGCTGGCGGGACTTCTTGTGGCGTGTCTATGGTAACCTTCCATCTTGGCGTGGATCTTCGTTTGGTTTCAGGAAAGGCTTGTGGAAGCGATGCACCCTTGGGTGTCATAGCCCCGCTGAGTCTCGAGCCCAGCGACTCCATTGAGTCCGGTCGATCCGAATTGGAGCCGGTCGCGTCTATTACCAAACATGTCTTGAGCTCCTGGAATGCTTTAATGCCCCCAGCTATCCTTCCAACCTGTGATGGGTTTTGTCAGCAGCTCGCCTTCATGCCAGTACAGTCAAGACCTCAGGTACAAGACTGTTGTCTACCAACTTCTGGGCAAACAAAGTCGCTGGTCCAAGGCTATCTACCATATCCCCCCTCGAGTCGTACACGACTAGACAGCTCCCAACCTGGAGTGACGATTCAGAAGAGCACAGAAAGATTCAGATGCTGAATCTTTACATGCACAGTGAGTTTCCCAGATGAAAATGCTTTTGACAACGCTCCGGGTGTGATCGCAGTCTACCAAACACATATTACTCTGGTACAAAATTTGCGACGAAACACCGTACCAGCATAGCATCTAGAGGTTTGTTGTCGACTCCTTCAAGATCATCACCTTCTCCCCATGGAAATGAAAGTGCGCCTTCTATATGCATTCCCTGATACGATTCAAACCCTCTTACATCTACTAGCACAACCTGCAGGAGCACGGGTTCAGTCGTGATACGTCTTCGCGTGGTGACAACAAAGACAAACGAGAGCATTGATACTAACATGCACGTAAGGAGATCGTATGGCATGCAAGACATCCGACGATGCGAGAAGGAGGACGGCGCCCTTGTCCTTCCCTGCATTCGGTCGTGCGCATGAATCCGACTGCCTTCTCGGTTCGCTGCAGCAGTTAAATATTTGACATGTCATGCCTTCAACAGGCTTGAATGAAGAAAGAATCCTTCCTCTGCACCCTGCAAACACGAAGTCCAGTCAGTCCAGAACAACATCAACTTGTCAACAGAAATATTGCTCCTGAGAACTTATGGTTGAAGTCATGGGGTTACACTACATCTCAGATCGGCCAAACAACCCACGAGATTGAAAATGAGATTGAACAAAGACCCTCGACCATGATAGATAGATCAATGAAACACACTCGGGATTATCCATAGATAGAAGCCGGACTGCGTTCGCAAAGACAAGGGCATCAAGATCGCGATCGAATAAGCCAGGCATCGTCGAAGTTTCGACAAGCAAAGGCATTATGCAGGTACACAAAGCACTTTTTAGGATACAACTCGAGGACTATTGGATGTAGGAGAGCAGCATGGGCCTCAGCGGCAACAGCAGCTACAAATCACACTGTGTTGCATGTCACGATAACAAGAGGGAGCAAAGAAAAGAAGGGACTAGAGTTGCGGGGGGGCTGTCTCAGATCAAACACTGGGTCAGCAGCGATGAATAGTTAACTTTTTGACGCAGAAGGAGTCAAACAGGGAGGAGGAGGAGGAGGAGGCAGGAGCTCTGGCAAGGGGCCATCGGGATCCAAGCATTCGCGCCCGAAATGGCCAGAGTCCGCATTTAGGGGTAGGGATTAAGGTGGGGTGGTGATGATTGGGGTCAGAAGGTGGGGTTGTTTATCCAGAAAGAAGGGTACATTCTTAGAGTAGAAAGTGGGGTGGTCGGATTTTTTATAGGGGTGTTCAAGAGATCAGTGATCAACTATGGTGGGGTGGCCAAAAGGCATTCCACATATGGGGTGGGTACAAAATTGAAGCTATCCGTGAGGAGATAAGGTAGGGTGGTGACTTAGTGGGGGTAGTACGGGTCTTGCAGATAGTCAGCTGGTTATAGAAAGCCATGGGGGTAGGGTTTGTGAAGCACAATGTGTGGGGTGGTGGTTCAAAAAAAACAATCAGTACCACGGGTAGTGACCCCCAAAGTGTATACCCATGAGGGGTGGGGGTGACGAACGGGATCAGTACCATACCCACGGAAACCACCGAAAAAATGAGGACAAAAATAGGCAAGTACCGGTCCTTTTCTGTCTCAACAACCTTGGGGTTCACTTGTCACTGTACAAGGGGGGCGAGAACTGGGGTGGCGTGTAGGTGCCTGCTAGAGGGTGGGGTCTCAATTTCCGGAGACAGGGGTCCATGAAAAGGGGGCAGGGGTGGAAGGTAATCTCAGCCGTCGGTTGGTTCTGGAGATTAAAGGGGTAGTTGGTTGGTAGGGTGGGTCCTTTACTATTAATATAATGAAAAAAAGTTTATCCTTGGGACCCACCCTGATGCACTACCATTCATCCCTCCGAACAGACTACCTACCCCGAGTCGATGACACACAACAATTTGACCCATGGGGTAGAGGTAACATCCGAATGAAATTTGTTCCCGGTGGGCGGGAAATGGGGGTGGGGTGGTGAGACAGGAAACTATTTTGGTTGCTGTGTGACTGCAAATAGGAAAGGAAAAATCAAAAATAGACATTTTTGTAAATTCAGATCGAAAAAGTGTACTTTCGATCTTTCCAATGCCCCCTCGTGGTTGAAAGGCAAGGAACCCCTTTTTTTTTTTGAATGCACATCTTCGTTGCGAGAAGTACCCCTACCTGGTCTGTTCCGGTTTAAAACACCGGTGTTTCCAGCCTTAAAATTTTTGAGCTGATTTTTTCTTGAAGCCTATGTTTATTGAAACTTTGGATCCATTTGTTAAATTTTGTTGGAAACTTTGGGAGGTTCACTTGAAAGTTGTGCAAATACCCTCAATGTGAGATTACTGCACAATTCGGACTTCGGAGTCTCGTGATTACTGCGGCCGTGACTCGAGAGCAAAAACAAACATTGCCAAGAAAATTTTCCGAGAAAACAAGCCGTGACTCAGAGTGGCTCCACCGGCCCATTCAGACCGGCGGACCGTGACTCAGTGCGGGCCGTAGCCTCCTGGGCGGGACGGCGGGACTGGGCAACCATCCGCGGCGGCTCGGAATCGGCGCCAGTACCGTGACGGTGGGCCAGTACGGTCCGACGGTCCGATCCGATGGCATCGAGTCGGGCCCAATGGGATCATGCCGCATGGGGGACTCGGGGTCCGATCGCTGCCCGCCAGCCGCGGCGCGGCTCCCGGGGAGCGCGGCCGCCTGCCGGGGCCCGGCGCCCGGCCGCCAGGTCACTGGGGAGTCTCCCGTGCGGTGAGGGGCCCGGCGGACCGGACGGTCGGAGTACGCCCCGCGGGGGGCGGCAGTCACTGCCGTGATGGTCAGTGCGCCCCGCGCCGCGCGGCCCGGCCCCCGCGCACTGGCCGCAAGTCCGATCCGACCGGGTGAGCGGCACTGCACCCGGCGAGCCGGGGGCCCGGCCGGGCGGCCCCGCCACCGGTCACGGCCGCCGCAGTCCGGCCCCCCTCCCGACCGTGATCGGATCGGACTCACTGACAGTGAGGAGGCCGGGCTCCGAGTCAGGCGGCCGGCGGGCCCACGCGGCGGCGACCCGGTGTGAGTCAGCTGCGGCCACTGAGTTCAGTGCATCCTGGCAAGTCAAGACCTGCTAGAGAAGGGTTTAAATGTGAGCTTCTGCCTCTCATTTATCGCTTAATGATGTGACTGAGGTGAACTTGCTTTTACTGGCGATGCTCCAGGCATGGCAGACGCCGGCGCAGCTCCAGGTTCGGGTGTTATTGCAGCCGTAATGGCTCATCGAGTAGGACAGGATATGAACAGATGCTTGTGCATGCTGCTGCTGCACTGAGCCTGCCTGGGTCTACCTGACCTCTCAAGAGGAGGAGACGCTTCATCCCAGTTGCGCCCTTGCACGACGCATTGACATAAGTGGATTGCCGCTTTTCCTGCCTGCCAAGAGAGCACCTTCAACGCTGTCTTGAGGACTGCGCAACCTCTGCTACAAAACAGGAACGATGTTCTCTGCTCGCTCCGTTGCTTGCACTTGCCTGTTGTTGCAGCTCGGGTCTGGAGTGATCCTCCCGGGGTTCAAACCCACGGGCACCAAGTTTGACATTGGGACCGGTGACCTTGGAGATGAGAAGTTCAGAGACAAGGAGACGCTACATAGAGTCTCGAATGGTGAGTAGAGCAACATGCCCCTGCCCTCTCTGTACTTCTATGCGCCTGAAACATGTACAGTGCCTGGCGACTTCGACGACCTGGATGAAGCAGTAGATCACATCCGGCTCATGGTTCGCAACTCGGTCACATCACAGCGAACATTGATCAATCTTGGACCCGGGAGCCATCTGATCAAGAAGAAGGTCAGGGATTCACCCCTGCAAATTCTTGCAGTGTTTTGATTTTCCCCGCACAGTACAAGGAGGTGGCGATTCAAAACAAGATCTGGCCGTATTTCAGGGTCCACACCCCAATCTTTCTGGATGGAAAGAGAACAAGGTCCACTGCAAGCTGTCGATGCCTCCAACTTTACCCTTCACAGCTTGCTCTGAGATTTTCCTTGACCAATCTATGTTTCACAATCTATGTTTCAACTCATCGTCTGTATTATTGCTGAATAGCATTCAGCTCCACCACCAATATCTTCATAGTCAACTCTATCATCATTATCTGTATCATCTCTAAGCATTGAAACGTTGCTCACAATCACTGTATCTCTTCATCTTCACTCTGATACCATCCCGCCTTGTGGTGCCCTCACGATCATCACAGGGCCCTGGTGCCAGACGATGGAGCAGAACCTGTTCAAAGCAGTGAGAAGCCGGTGGCGTACCTTCCCAAACGAGATCCGCGATTCGTCAACATTACAAACTCACTCCAGGTCCGTTGAAGACGATTAGAGCGCTACTTAGAGTGGCAGTGTAAGATGGGCAGAGGAGGGGAAGTAGAGGTTGATTAAAGCAGCTGATTCAGAATGAAAGTGCACGGGAGGGAGGGAGCAGGAGACGAGAAGTTAGTAGGGAAGAACGATATGGAAGATGACATGTCCTTGGTTCAGGTCATCGGCAGTGAAGGCATGAGAACGCGGGTGTGTGGAACATGGAGGTTTCATGCTCCCGGCTGCACTGGATGGATTCGAGAGGTGAAGAGGAGAATGTGTTGAAGGAGAAGGAAGAGAGGCGAGGAGTGCAGGAGAGAAGTAGAGGAGGGTAAATGATGAAGACGATAAGGAGGGAAAGGGGGAGGGAGATAGTGGCAAGTAGGGAGCAGGGATTCGTGGCAGGAAAGCAATGAACAAGGTCTGCAGTTGGTCCTTGTCAACCAGGAGGACATGGTCATCAGCATCAAGGTACGGGAATGGGGCTCATATAGTAGCGAGCAATGACGAGATCGCAGGATGGAGATTGGAAATTCGAAGGATGCATGTTTGCTGCTGCAGGTACCCTGCCTTGCTTCAATGTCATGTATCTGCCTGCCTTCTTCTACTTGCTTCTTCTCCTTGTTTGCCTTGTCTGTCACTGATATCCCCGGCTCCTGTTTGGACTTGTGTCCTGCTGGTTACTACTTTGCCCTTGCTCTTTTAAGATTTTCCCCTCCTCTCTCTTGTTTATTAGCTCGTTCGTCTCATAGTGCGCTTTCTTCTTGGTGATCTGCCCCTTCTATCCGCTTCTCATTGTGTTCAGGCCGGGAAATTCTTGCAGTAAATGTCTTGGAGCTGAGCGGAAGGTAGGGAATATCTTCCTCCTCCTCGACCTCCTCGACCTCCTTTTCCCCCCTCGTCCTTCTCCTCGTTCTTGTCGTCGTCCTCGTCCTCGTCCTCGTCCTCGTCGTCGTTCTCCTCGTCCTCGTCCTCGCCCTCTTCCAACCCCCCCCCCGGCCCTCCTTCTCCCTGTCTTCGAATGCTTTACTCCACATGCGTTTGCTGTTTCTTGCTCTCCTGTATGTCATCACGTGTCTTAAACTCACTCTTTCCTTTAGCACCATGGTATACCTGGACCAGTGTATCATCCAGACTTTGTTTCCCGGCACCCCCGACTCAACTTGGGCAGTGGTAACTTCACCATCCGCTTCCTCCTCCTTCCATCGATCCTCCCCGCTCCCTTTCTCTGTTTCGACCCTTCCCATTCCCCGCTCTTTGTCGCATAGCTGAAGGAATGCTGCTGCTGCTGCTGCTGCTGCTGCTGCTGCTGCTCTTGCTCCTGATCCTTCTTCTAAACCATCTCTTCACTTCACTCTCTTCTCTTACACGCTCCTTGTCTTGCTCTCCTCTGCTTGCTCTCCAGTGGCCTCCCGGGTTTGCAACGCAAGGAGAACCTATGTATCCTTCTGCCTACAACCCATGCCCGCAGGTGCGAGAAGGAAGGGGAGGAGGAGTGCGAGGGTAGAGATGTTGAGAGGAGACTGCGGCCTCGGAACTTGGAACAGGAGCATGGATTACGAGGGGAAGAGAGGCGGCCAAAGGAGTTGCGGACTGGAAGTAGAAATCAATCAGGAGGAGGGGTAAAGGGAAGGAGGAGAGGAGGATTGCTAGCAGGGAATAATCGGGAGGTGGAGGAGGAGAATGTGAAAGATTAACGAGGGGGCAGGACGGGTATGCCAACTTCGGCCTATATATTCGTGGCCCGTGCAAGTGCAACTTATTCCGCTGCAGCATGCAGGGGCTGCTGATAGGGGCAGGTGAGCGAGAGGAACGGAAGGGGGACGAGGGAGGGAGCAGAGAAGTTGAAGAGAACGACCGGGGGAGGAGAGGACAGGAAGAGTGGGGGAAGGGGAAGAGGAGGAGAAGAACAGGAGAAGGAGGTAGAGGAGGGAAGTATGAACAAAATTGCAGGCGTAAAGGATGTGAGTGAAGTCACGTTTGACGAATGCGTGATTCGATGGAATCAATACGGTGAGAAAGGAGGGGAGAAGAGGGAGGGAGAAAAGGAGGAGGAGGGGGAGAGAGGAGAGAGGGGGAGGAGGGAGGATGGAGGGCGAATAGAGAGGGGGGAGGGGAAGAGGGAGGGGAGGAGGGAGC
>NW_005434578.1:146623-147047 GCF_000315625.1 Guillardia theta CCMP2712
GGGAAAGTTGGTTGATGGGCATTTTGAAGAAGCATGAGTGAGGACGAGGACGAGGACGAGGACGAGGACGAGGACGAGGAAGAGGACGAGGACGAGGAAGAGGACGAAAGGGATGTTCGCTAGGAAGGAGGGGATGCTATTAGCAGCTTCTATGTATTAGGAGAAGAAAGACTTGCAAGGCTCCTCCTTCTCCTCCTCCTCCTCCTCCTCCTCCTCCTCCTCCTCCTCCTCCTCCTCCTCCTCCTTCTCATCCATTGGACATGCTCCTTCCTTATGGTACTCGGTCGCGTCTTCTAGCGTCCTCGTCGCCCTCCATTGAACTCCTGCTGCTCTTTTGTGCTCCCCTGCCGCTCGTTCCGCCTCCTCCCACTTGATCCACAGATCGACCGACTTCTTCGCCTCCTCCTCCTCTGCTACACCGTCA
>NW_005434578.1:147147-148243 GCF_000315625.1 Guillardia theta CCMP2712
GAGCGGAAGCGGGAGCTGGAGCGGGAGCAGACGAGGGGCATCACCATTTCGGGGAGGGAGTTTGAGCGAGCTTCGAGCTTGATCCTGTCCTTCCAGACCTCCACCGCCGTCTCATCCTTGTCGCAGGACTGCAAGACTTCCTTCATCTGCTGCTTCAGCTGTGCTGCTTTCTCCTGCACTGAGAGCTGCTCCTGCTGCAGCGACCTGAACCAGGATGAGAAGGGAAGGGATGCGGGGCAAGTAGGAGGGAAAACAACAGGGAGTCGAGAACGGGAGGGAAAAAAGGAGGAGAAGAAGGAGGGGGAAGGAGAAGGAGGAGGAGGAGGAGGAGGAGGAGCAGGAGCAGGAGCAGGAGCAGGAGCAGGAGCAGGAGCAGGAGCAGGAGCAGGAGCAGGAGCAGGAGCATGAGCAGGAGCATGAGCAGGAGCAGGAGGGGGGCCAGGAGGAGGAGGAGGAGGAGGAGCAGGAGCAGGAGCAGGAGCAGGAGAGGAGCAGGAGCAGGAGCAGGAGCAGGAGGAGGAGGACCTTGCAAAACTCTGGAGATACAAGCTTGCTATCCTCGAGGAGGCAGGAATTGCTCGTCGAGCTCGTTTGAGCACCTCCAACTCGTTTTGATCCGAAGAGGAAAGACTCTTTCTGCTCCTTTTCTTGTCTCCCTTCCTCCCTTCCCCCTCCTCTTCGCTCCTGACAGCAGCAGCGAGCTCGATGAAGATAAGCTCCGACCTGCTCCCGTCTTCCTCCGCATTCTTGATTGCCTGGTCTTCCATGAGATAGAGACGAGAGAAGGAGAGGAGGAGGGAGGTACAGAGATGAAAACTGCCGGATGGGAAACAGAGGCTGGTAAAGCAGCAAGGACCGTAGTACCAGGAGGAGGAGCAGGAGCTTGAGAGTGGAACAGGGAAGAAAAGGATGTCGAAATAGGGAGAAAGAGGGGAATACGAAGGGAGGAGGAGGAGGAGGAGGAGGAGAAGGAGAAGGAGGAGGAGGAGGAGGAGGAGGAGGAGGAGAGGGAGAGAGAGAGAGAGAGAGAGTACGTACGTACGTACGTACGTACGTACGTACGTACGTACGTACGTACGTACGTACGTTACGTTAC
>NW_005434578.1:148343-151500 GCF_000315625.1 Guillardia theta CCMP2712
TGAGCATCCCTCTCCTTCCTCCGCTTCTGCTTACCGGCCTCCTCCTCCTCCTCCTCCTCCTCCTCCTGGTTCTTTCTCCTCCTCCTCATATACTCACTGAACATTTTTTCCACATCATCGCACGCACCAGCAAACCCTCTCGTGCTCGCCTCTTTCATTCCTCTCGCTGCTCTCCTGAGCATGCAGCCCGGGAGGCCCCAGAAGCTCTCATCGATGAGATCGAGGAGGAAGCGTCGTAGTTCTTCAGCGAGCTCCTCCTCGTCATCCTCCTCTTCCGCCTCCTCGCACACTTCTAGCAGGGAAAGAAGGAAGGCCGGGTCTCCAGGATTGCTCCGCAAGGCAAATTCGATCACAGCCTTGGGAATGTCGCCATGGCGGAGGAAGGACAGGTCAGGCGCCTCCTGCTCCTGTGCTCTCGCTGCTGCCCCCCCTCCCTCCTCCTTGTCCTCCTTCTTCTCTTCCTCCTCGAGCGACGGGATGTCCAGAGTCTCTTTCTTGGAATCCTGCTGGCCCTTGTCGTCGAGGCCGAGAATTCTGACAGGCTAAATCAGGAGGGACGGGGAGGAGAGGAGAGAGGGGAAAGGGGGGAGGAAGGGAGTGCGGAGCAGGAGTAGGAGCAGGAGCAGGAGCAGGAGCAGGAGCAGGAGTAGGAGCAGGAGCAGGAGCAGGAGCAGGAGCAGGAGCAGGAGTAGGAGCATCAGTAGAAGCAGCAGCAAGAGCAGCAGCAAGAGCAGCAAGAGAGGAAGGATGAAGCAGGGCAGTGCAAAGAGGATGGAACACTATGAAATAGACGCTAGACTGACCTCCTCCTCTTCAAGATTCTGCCGACGAAGAGAATTTCCATTTTAAGGTAAGCGTGCCAAAGCTCCTTCTCCTGCTCACTTCGTGAATAATCTCTTCCTTTCTCACCCCTCCCTTCCTTGGACCCCTCCTCTGCACTTCTCTTCCTTGCTCTCCTCCCCTCTCCTCCCATCTCCTCCCCTTCCCTCTCCCTCCCCCCCCAAACCTCTCTTCCCTACCCTCCCTCCTCTCCCTTCCCTCCCCTCCTCCTTCTCTTCTCTGCACACCTTAGGGTTGAGTCGGAGAGCTCTCTGAAACATCACGCGGGCTGCCGTTACATTTCCTTCCTCCCACTCGTAGTTGGCAGCTGTCAGCCAGAAGACAGCCTTCCTTGGATGAAGCTGCTCCCTTGTCAGAGTCCCACCAACAACCATGAGGGGAGGAGGGCAAGAATCGCAACTATCCTTCTCCTTACTCCCATGCTACACATGCACTCTCCTCTCCATCTTACATGTTTCGACTCCTCGCATCTCCTTTTCTCCCCTCCCCCCCCCTATCCCCGTCTTTCTCCTTCTTCTTTACATCACCTGAAGGGCTCTTGCAAGGATCTTGGAGAGCATCTTGGTGGATTTTTGGGACTTGGCAAATGCGATCCACTCCAGCCACAGGCCGATGTCTTGCTTGAACTTGCGCAGGCATCGCTCGTAGATGAAGTGAATGTTCTTGATGCTTGCAAACTTCGACTGATTGTCGTTGTCAGAGAGAGTGGAGAGGAGAGGAGAGGAGAGGAGAGCACAGCAGAGGAGAGAAGAGGAGAGGAGAGCAGAGGAGAGGAGAGCAGAGCAGAGCAGAGCAGAGCAGAGCAGAGCAGAGCAGAGCAGAGCAGAGCAGAGCAGAGCAGAGCAGAGCAGAGCAGAGCAGAGCAGAGCAGAGCAGAGCAGAGCAGAGCAGAGCAGAGGAGCGATGTTAAAAGGCGACAAGGAGAGAACAACGGAGGGTGGAGCAAGAGGAGGAGCAGAGAAAGATCAGCGTACATCTCGAAACTTGATCTTTTTGGCCAACTTGTTCTTTCTGGCGCAGAGCAGCTTGTCAAGCGCGTCCTCGTACTCGATATACTTCATGAAGTCGTTCTTCTCAGCTGCTCGCTTCCTTAGCCGATACTCGAAGTCTGTCCTCCTCTTCACGATAGTTCGGATCTCCTCCTGAGAAGGTTGTCACCACAGCCATGTCCTTCTCTCTCATGATCTCCTCTCCCATGTTCTTCTCTCTCCTCTTGTGAACATTCTTCTCGTTCTCGTATCCTCGTCTTCATCCCTAACTTCCTCATCCCTTCCTCCACCCTTCTCTCGTTTGCTCCTTCCTCCTCGTCCTCGTCCTCGTCCTCGTCCTGTTCATTCTCCTCCTTGACTCCTCGTCCTCCTCGTCCTCCTCGTCCTCCTTGACTCCTCCTTGACTCCTCCTTGACTCCTCCTCCTCCTCTCTTACCTTAGTCAACAGCTTGTGCTCCCCAAGCTCCTGCAGCTCGGGAACCATCTCCTCGATGAGAACTTGCACGGCGTCCGCCATGGCTGAGTATGATCACGAAAGTTCCTGCCCAACGTGTGTCAAGTACGATAAGAGGTCGGCATGCGGTGTAATCAAAATATCAAGAAATCATGTGATTCCAACACGATGAAGAGCAGGGAGCCAGCTCACTTGCTCTGTTACATATCTACCAATCAGCTGACATCACAAAATTCGCTCTATGTGCATGTCTTTTGATGTCATGGTCCTCTCTTTCGTTTCCCATCCCATTTGCTCCCTGTGTTGAATTCCAGGTTTTGTTGTCCATTGACTCCTCCTCCTCCTCGTCATCATCATCCTCTCCCCCCTTCTCCTCCCCCCCCCCTGCTCCTGCTCCTCCTCGCCTCCTGCTCCTCCTCCTGCTCCTCCTGCTTCGGCAATGCTGCACCTCCTCATCATCCTCGTCATCCTCCTCGTAATCCTCGTCATCCACCTGCTCTTCCACTTGTACCTCGATTGCATGCCAGTTGACAATCTTCCGTCAATCCCGGGGGAGCAGATGAATCGCATCGTAACCAGGTCCATATCAACCAAGAAGATGAAGGTGGGAGAAGGCTCAGCGTCGGGCAGCAACTTTGCTGTGGTGTCATTGGGGAAAAGTTCAATCACTCTGGTAGATGAAATCAACCTAGAGTTCTCGCGGGCCATGAATCGATGTATCCTGGACAAGGCGTACTCAGACAACCTGAAGCTTCCTCTGGCTTCTCAAAACTCCATCTTGAAGAGCATGCAGCCTACTCCCCTGCTCAAGTTCACCTCGCAGACCTTCGATCGTCCCGAAGGGTACAAGTTCGAAGATGCTCGCTATCACTTC
>NW_005434578.1:153017-186624 GCF_000315625.1 Guillardia theta CCMP2712
GGGAGGAAGGCTGCAGGGGGGAAGAGGTACAAGGAGCAGGATCAATAGGTGTGGGAGGACTGGGCCCTGGTCAATGATGCGAGAGTTTGGAGAGGGAGCAGGCAGCAGAGGCAGGATCGGTTCGGAGCTGCATAGTGAGAAAGGTTGATGAAGAACTCCTGCTGTCTTTCACCTTCTACAATGTTTCATAGGAAAGACAGAAAGAAGATGCTTTCTTATATGTGAGAAACAAGGATCCTAGGGCAGAGGATGAGGTGTAAGGGTTTCGGAAGCATTTACGGAGGGCTGACACTGAGCTCCATTCTGATGCTCTCTTGAATTTTTATACCTCAACTCCCCTGCCTCTGCCCGCACCTCTTGCGTGTTTCCTGACGCCGAGCATTCTCAGCCTGCGTCGGATTGAAAGAGTCGCGGGGTCTGACCAGCGTCGCCATGAGCTCGAAGCCGCTGGACGTCGGGACAGTCACGCCTCCCCTCGGGGGGAGCCACGACTCCACCATCGTCATGCTGCACGGGTCTGGGGACTCGGGGCAGGGGCTCAAGGAGTGGCTGGAGATGGAGGGAGACTTGTTTCGATTCGAGAGGACTAAAGTTATCTTCCCCACCGCGCACCTGCGAGCCTACTCCCTGCTGGGGCCCTACGGCATGCAGCGCGTCTGGTTCGACCGCCTGCGGCTGGACCCGACAGGAAAGGAGGACGTGCCGGGGATGAAGGAGATGGCGGCGCTCGTGAAGGATGTCATCAAGAGCGAGGTAGACGCGGGAATCCCTCTGTCTCGGATTGTGCTGGGAGGTTTCTCCATGGGAGGAGGACAAGCGCTGTTCACTGCCATCTCAGACGACGAGCTTTGCTCTGGCCTAGTAAGAGTGTGCTTGGGGAGGACAAGGAGGCTCTGATACGGTTCTAGGCCGGTTGCTTTGCTCTCTCGACTTTTCTGTCAGAGAGATCCGTGGTGCCGGGCATGATAGAAGCACACAAGGCTGCGGGGAGGAGGATTATGCCCATGTTGCAGGTGAGACTTTGCAGTTGTCAAAATGGAGTGTGAAGGCTGGTGCAGTGGCATGGAGAGGATGATGATATGATCTCCTGCAAGTGGGGAGAAGATAGTGTCAAGAGGATTCAAGCAGCTGGAGCCGAGGTGGGCCGTGCCCATTCCCCTTCAAGAGGAGGAGAGTTAGCGATGAGAAGAGTAACCATCGTGCAGATCGACTGGAAAACCTTTGTTGGACTGCAACATAGTCTGCGCTCAGATGAAGTCAAGCAGTTAATGGTATGGATCAACGAGCGTTTATCAGTTTGATAGCCTTCATGTACAAAAGAAGAAGATCAAGCGCGAAGTTGAGATTCAGATAAAGGGTCTCCAAGTTTTATTCACTCCGTGCTCATAATGTCTGGCTGTTCGCTATCATCGAACTTGTTAGTGATCAGCAAAAAGTTTCAAATCTACAGCGCTGAGGGATAGGCGGGGAAAACGAATCGGTTCCAAGAAGGAAGGGATAGAGAAAGAAGTTGACATGAGAAGCAATGGAGGGGAGGGCAGATGGACGAGAAGGTTTGGGGAGGACACACAAGGCAACTCACTCTGCTGACGCATGATAGTTCGACGCGTTTGTTTCAGCTGCCCCTGATATGCAGATGGATGAGTTGCGAGCTGATCGAAGAGCTTTTTCACCTCCCCGATAGAGATCTTCGTTGTCAAGAGCGCGATCTTCTTCTTCAGATTGATCAACTGATCCCCCTAAACACGAATGGGTGAGGATCGGGTGGAAGCCCCAGGGGGATTCAAGCCTGTGCGATGTACTCGATTACAGGAGGAATATTGTTCGATGTCTCCAGCTGCTTCTGTAGAGTCTGCATATACCGATCAGACTAGACAGCCCAAAATCGCATCACCTTCTGCACATTCTGCTCCTTCACCAGCATCAATTGCACCTGCTCATGTGCGTCAACTATCTCATAAAGCATTCATGTCAATGTTTCGACATGTTCAAGCTCAGTGCGAATGTTTTCCATCTGCTCTTTCTTGGTCTGTTCGGTCTTGACCAGCCAATCCGTTGACTGCAATTCTCTTGTCATCGACATACGACAGACGACAATCGTAGGGAGTGGTGAAAACAATCGACCTGTTGTGTTTGCGACAACTCTTCCTTGATCTTATTCAGCCTCCATTGCGCTCGTCCAAGAGTAGCTTTCAGCGAAAGGGCCTGGAGAAAACAAGCCTTCAGCATTTGCAAAGTCCGAGCTCCATCCATTGCGCATTTGACTGCTACTAGTACAAGAGTTTGGCTGCTACATACTTCAGCATTCCTTAGGTCAATGTTTTCTAGCAGCTGTTTGTTCTCGATCTGGAGCTGTTCAAAATCTTGGCAGCAAGTCAGCGGCAAGGAATAGCAGTTGGAAGGCTCCTACCAATCTTTTTCAAACTCTCTCCGGCTTCCTCCTTGTGTTTGAGATCCTCCTCGCTCTTGGACAAAGTGGCTCTGAGACCACGATTCTTCGTCTCCAACTTGTCTAGCTCGTTGTCTCTCCTCCTCAATGTATCCTGTCACAAACCTTCAATGTCCATCGCAAGAGACCGAGAGCACGGTTCACCTCAAGGTATGCTATCAGTTTGTTCTGATTCACAGGCAAACCATCCTTGAGAAAGTTCTGCCTGAACTGAATTTGCTCCATCATAGTGTTGGTAATGATCTCTTCCTGGGTGTCTATCTGAGCCTGCAGTGAGTCGACCAGCTTGTCAAACTTCGCCCGGATCTGATTGAGCTGCTTGCGCTGCTCGTCCGACACTCCGTTTGCCAGTGTCAGCTTCTCGTTGATAGTCAGCGACAGAGGAACTGCCCTTGCGCTGGCATCCTTCTCCTTCTTCTTCTGCTTGCCAGTTGTCGGCGCATCCACCTCGACCCTTCCAGCCGGCTCTGTGAGATTCAGCGAAGCGATGACCTGCATTAACCTACAACAAATAAGGAAAATGAGAAGTCAGTCAGCGCCAGTGATGGTCCACTCAGGTGACTCAGGCATTGAGTCACTGTCACTGACAAGTGGCCAGCCGTCACTGCCGCGGCTCGCCACCAAGGCAGTACCGTACTGCCGTGAACTGGAGCGGCCAATCCCCGGCCAGTACGGTGAGGTGTGACAGATCGGATACCGTACGGTACTGGCCCGTATACCGTACAGCCTGTGGGCTGACAGGAGCAACGGGAGGAGCAAGTGACTTACATGTGGTTCTCAGCCTCGAGCGCTCGCGTCTCTCTCTGCACCAGCTCGAGATCCGCCACGCTCGCCTCCCCTGCCATGCCGTCGAACCCCCGCTTGTCAAACCGTTCAACGGTTCAACGTTCGGTCCTCATGTAACCGTTTGCAACCGATGATGGATTGAACAGTCCGGGTATGATGGCTGACCAGATCAGCGGCATCATGCAAGGCAGGCAGCAAGGCAGGTGCAGGGCAGCGTGCGGCGCCTGATGCGGGCGCGTGGATGGACTTGCGCGCGCTCTATGGGGTTGGGACATGGCTGACTGCTAACGCTCATGACGGCGCGGGAAGGAGGCGGCAGAAGGCCGCTCATCGGTACTGGGCTGGAGGAAGAGGCGACGTTCGAGTACGACGTACGGGAGTACCCCTGGAGAGAGGTAATCCAGTCTATCCTGGAGGTGGAAGGAATGCCTCTTGAGGAACTTCACAAGACTGAGGAGGCGAAGCTGCACCTGCTGGAGGCTGGGGACAAGGAGTTCCAGCAAGGTTGGGGCCCTGGCCGCAGAGCAAACCCTTTCCTGAGAAAGTGGAAGACGTTCTGGAGCAGGGATAGCACCGTACAAGACCCCCGGACAAAGCGGTGAAGAGCTCACATCTCAGTGTTGATATGTTCGATGATAATACATCGTGCTATGCTCGATCATGGTTGGTAAATTTTCTTGACATGCTCGTCGTGTGTTGATGATCCGTGTTGCCATGTTGATGATGATCGATCAGTGTTGAAATGTTGTATGATGGTTGAGAATCGTTTGTGCAGATTCAATGATCTCCTGCACCGATTCGTTCGAGACTTCATATCTCCCAGGATGGGCAATGAAACTATCATATACCAGAGGGAGCCAACACTCCGCGTCGTTTTCCCCTCTCCGTTTGTCCCTGGAAAGAGGCACACAGACAGCGAGTACCATCATCAGCCAGCAGAGGTATGAGCTGCTTCCCAGCTGCGAGCACGGCTGACCCGCCTGCTCCTCCAAGGTCAACTGGTGGTTCCCCGTGTCTTGCAGGGTGTGGGGAACCAACAGTCTATGGGTTGAGTCGGAGCCAGGCAAGGTGAGCAGCGAGCGGCAGGTGCACGGGGTGAGAGCTCGGGGCTGACATGTTAGCAGGAGGACTTTCACTCCCTCGACTTGAAGTACGGGGAGGTGAAGACTCTTGGGAGATCACATCGAGCCCTCTACATGTCAGTGACTGTGAGGCTTCAGGTTTGCCGTTTCTATGGCAATCAGTGCGTGCATTACTGCGAGCCGAACTCGACCGAGTACACGCGCGTCTCTATAGATCTCCGTGCGATCCCATGTACTGATGCAGTGATGAGCTTGAGCTACTTCGAGGGCCGTGACACCACTGATTGATTGATGCTCGCAGTGTCCAAGTTCGATCCCCTCTACTCGCACAGGAGCGACAGAGTTTCCTTCCGGCTTGGCGGCTATTACCTCTCTACGCATGGAATCGGCGGCGAGAGTAGCAGGCCGCCCCATCAGCAACGGTCAACGGCCCCGGAGGCTCCCGGGGGCATCATCGGATCAAGCTTCCCGACTCACTACTAATTTGAACAATAACCGTACTGGCAAGTTGTCCGAAGTGCAGCGGCTGAGTAGTACTGACACAGATCTGAATTGGACTGTGTCTCCGCGGCACTGAGTGTGAGTTGACGGTGAGCCTGACTATCATATCGTGGCTCAGCTCCGGGACTCGAGTCAGTGCGGCCGCAGCCCAGGCTGACCGACTGAGCGGCCTCGGAGCCCCGGGCCCGAGAGCGCCGCCGGCCGCCAGCCGCGGCCGGGGCCCGCCGTACGGTCGCCGCCGGTGGCAGTGAGTCACGGCGGCGCCGCAACTCATCAACGGTTTACGTTGCCAAGTTCGGACCGTACCGTCCGGCGGCGTACCGTCCGACTCGGTGCCCGGCCAGTGACGCCGGGCGGCCCATACTGATACCGAGTAATACCGTCACTGCTGAGGGCGGCCCGCCCAGGCCTCACTCAGCCAGGCTCCGAGCCCGGCCGGAGCGGCTACCGTACGTGACCGTACGGGTAGTACCGTCGGAGGCTAGCGCCTAGGCTCCGGGAGGCCGATTGCCGCGCCATGATTGCCGCCGGCCGCGCAGTGACTCGCCGTCACGGTCCTCGGCGGCGTACGGTCACTGGGCGGCCGCCGTGATGATGTTCAAGTACTTAGTACGCCGGTACTATATCTCAGGGCCGAATTTTGAGTAACTTACTTAGCCCGGGGGCCGACTCTGTGACCGTATCGGACGGTGACTCGGTTGACCGTACTTGAACGGCCGGGCCGGGCCGGGCCGGGCCAGTCACACCGTACTGTGTGTTTTAACAATAATGTACGGTCGCCGGATGTTTCTTTATGAACATTTAACCAGCACAGCTTTACTCATTTTTAACTTAACTTTGAGTAGACTACTCAAAGTTAAGTTTTCAACAAGTGTCCCTCGCCGGACTCCGGGAGTAAAGCAGTCAAAACTTGACAAGTTGACAGACGCCGAGCCAGCAGCTACCTGGTTGAGTGAAATGATTCGTACACCTCGAGATATCATCGGGTTTATCCGGCTCTTTCGAACATACCGAGGTGACAGTCACGTTACCTCAGGTTCGTGAGAATCGGAATGAGTGTTTGTACCATAAACTTTTAGTTACCCTGGGGAGAGCAGCGTTGATATGCCGCGCAAACCCTGATCCGCTGTAACTGTCAATGTAACTGATGTCACGTGGCCCATACAACTGCATCGCCCCGACGGAGTGCGGATAATTTTTTTATTGACCAGAGCGAAAACAAATCTTTTCGTTGCGGTTTCGGACATCAACGGCCAAAAGAAGAGTTATCGTTTTTCCTCCGGTCAGCTCGGAGCTTTAGGAGAGTTTCACGCGTGGCCCAGAGGTCCAGATTCCCAGATCCCGTGGTACTAATTTTACTCAATAAATTTGAAATAATCTGGACCAATGGCATAAAAGAGAATTTTATTCCCAAAGGTCCAGTTTTTGAACCGTTGTGGTCGAGTTTGTCAGCAGGGCAGTTGCACCCCCACAGGGGCCCACCGATAGAATCAGGGGGTGGGGTACTGACCGGACCGTAAATGTGCCTAGCCCAAGCTCCATTCTATGCCGCAATACATATGATGGTATTCAGAAAATATCTAACCCTTCCTATACCAACCAATGTAAACGACAGGCTCGGGCGGAAAAGACCGTGACACGATCGTGACAATTTCACATTTAAAAATATGTATATTTGAAATATATTTCAAACAGGTTCTGGGAATCTGGACCTCTGGGCCACGCGTGAAACGCTCCTTAATAGGAACCTCCGCTAGTTTCGCGGCACAGAGCTATGGCACAATGCCATGCTTCTGTGCTCGACCTCGAGGACGCTATCGAGTCCATCTTTCCTTCAGAGAGCCACCAGCACTGCCAGCTCCCTGCATCCTGCTTTGAGTTTGCGCCGCAAGTAGACCTGGGGCTTCTGCTGCGCTGGGAGGACGACGAGGCTTCTTCGAATGATATGTACCTGATGGCCAAGGACGAGTGTGCGGAGAGGCAATACGACAACAGCGACTGCTCGTCTGCTCAGAGTCAGTCGCCCGTTCAAATCCACCCCGAGCCCTTGCTGGACAACGTCCCAAAATATCGCAGGCAAAAGAAGCGTCAGGCCAAGATCCAAGGGAGCGTTCAGATGCGTTGGAGCAAGGAGGAGCATAATCGTTTTTTGGAGGGAGTTGCAAGGTTCTGCCCGTATGCGGAGCTTTCACGATCAGGAGACGGAGAGGGCAGAGTTTTTGTGGGGCTTGGTCCGGGGATTGCTCAAGCCATTGCGTGCGTGGTTGGGACGCGAACAGAGCTGCAGGTTAGATCGCATGCGCAGAAGTATTTCTTAAAGGAAAGCTCTCGTCGAAGCAACTGAACCTCTCAAAGTTTTCTATAAAAAGTTTTGTGTTGTGTCGTATATGAGTTGATGTAAGTTGTACCTGGGAGAACGGAAGGGAGGGTTGGTTTCCTGGCCATCTCCTCTTCTTGACTCGCAGTCTGCCGCCGTACCATCGAGTGCCTGGTGGTGGGTAGAACGGCGAAGTGCCTGCCATTCGCAAGCTCATGACAGAACATGTAGACTAGCATGCATCACAACTCTTTCCTTGTTCGGAAAGACTGCCATGGCTGCGACGAAATCGATAATCGGTCGTGCAAGGATAATGCTTCAAGCTGATGAGAAAGCACTTTCATACTCTCACAATCATGCACGATACTGCACATGCTTGTGGTTTCGACTCTGATTATGATGTCTGACTTCAATATCGCTGTTCGAACTATCACGATCACGCTTCCAAATCGCAACAATGCTTTTTTTTTTGTTATTATTTTTTTGTTTTACGCATTTTTCGGGAGATGACTATGCAGCACCGCCGGGTGTGAACTTTAGGGAAGGAGGAGAGCGGAAGAGGAGGGGGAGGAGGTGAGGAACAAGAGGAAGAGGAGACATAGGAAGAGGATCTTGCTAGGGAGAGAAACTCCCTGTCCTAGTGGGTCAAACGGAGGCATGTCCCTGGCTCGGATCCCTCTTAAGCGCCCAGAGCGGTAGGGTGCAAGGGGGGGCCGTTGAGCGTTTGGATGTGCCAGAGCGGTTGGGAGTTGGCTTCGAGAACATTCTTTCCTGCGATCCTCAACATGCACAATATCTCTCTCATGCTGTTCTTCTTCCTCGTCCTCTTCGCTCCCCAGGTTCTCGTCCTGCTCTATCGACCCCGCAGCCCTGAATGACTCTGACAGTGCGCCGATGGGAGTGAAGGGGAGAAGAAAACGTATTACCCCGACTACAACGTGTACCACTCCGTGGAAACATACTTGAGGTACGGTGAGACCGTTGGATCGCATCTTGACAGCTCCTTGCAGAGACGTGGCGTTGCTTCCTAACAAGTATCCAACTTGCATCAAGATAATCAAGGAAGGGAGGTCGAGGGAGGGGAGGGAGCTGCATTTGCTCAAGATGACGGACTACTCGAGAGAGAAGAACACAAAGAACGAAGAGTACGCCGCCTGACCTGCATGCGATTGGCAACGATGACGATGATGATGATGATGAACATGACGATTGTGATGACGATGACGATTGTGATGACGATTGTGATGACGATGACGATGACGATGACGATGACGATGACAATTGCATTGATAGTGAAGATGATAACGACGAGGAGGCGGAGGAGGAAGAGGATCTTGGTCGTGAGGATTATAGTAGATATGGCAGAGTGATGATTATCGTCTTTGTGACTGTGATGAACATGATGGAGATAAAGAGGATCGAAGTGATGACGAAGATGAAAGCAATGTGCACCAGGAGGCATCGGGTGCTCATCACGTTCGGCGAGCATGCGAGAGAGTTCCTCCCTGTTGAGAGCTTCTTCAAGTAAGTTTGAGCAAACAGCTATGAATCGGAGAGCAGTGATCATGTTTGCAGGCTCGTCAACGAGTTTTGCAGTGGGTTGTCAGAAAAGAAGGAGGAGATTTCGAAAATTCTTGGTCTTTGATAATCTTTTCTCCAATCCTGCCGATGAAGCTCACGGGTGGTGTGAGCAGGGGAAGTAGAAGTTTATCTCATAGGAATGGTCAATCCTGACGGCAGAAACTACCTGGAGACGAAGAAGGATTGGTGGAATGTTCTTGGTGGTTGTAGTAGAGTTGACTTGGCTTGTCAAGGTGCTGGCGGGGAATGTCGAACGGAGTTGACGTGAATCGGAATTTTGATTGGGAGTGAGTGCTGAGGATGTGGAGGAGGAAGAGAGGAGAGGAGAGGAGGACATAAGAGGAGGAAAGGAACAGAAGAACAGAAGAAAGAGCAGCAGGGGCAGCAGGGGCAGCAGGGGCAGGAAGAGCAGGAAGAGGAAGAGATCAGAGGAAGCAAGGGAGTGAAGAGGAACTGGAAGAAGAGAAGGAGAAACAGACAGAGAGGGGCGGGGAGGGAATGTAACAGCAGGTGGATATAAGAGGATGGGAGCTGGAGGGTATCGGTTTCACATCTGATGTATCACGAGCAGATGGGGCGGAAAGGGGAGTAGCGCCGACCCGAAGAACGAGGAATTTCGAGGAGTCCAACCATTCAGCGAGCCAGAGTCCAGGTTGTGAGGAAGAGGAGGAGCAGGAGGAGGAGGAGCAGCAGGATAGAGGAGGAGGAGGAGGAGGAGGAGGAGGAGAAGGAGGAGGAGGAGGAGGAGGAGGAGAAGGGTAGAGAAGCAAGGGGGAGGAGAGGAGGAGGAGGAGGATAAAGGATAGAGGAAGGGGAGAGGGGGGGATGGGGCGGTTATTTTGTATGGACTGACTTGTTGCATCCTGCCAGGTTTGTGAGGGATGCTGCTGAAGAGTTTAAGGTTATACAGCAAACGATGAGATGGGGGAGGAGGGAGATGGAGGAGAAAAGCATGGAAGGAGAGAGAAGAGCAGAGATGGAGGTGGAGGAAGGAGTACCGGAGGATGGAGGTGGAGGAAGGAGTACCGGAGGAATGTGCGAGGGGAACGGAGGTCTGACTGTGTCTCGTTCTCTTGTCCTTCAGATTCAATCTTATCTCTCCATGCATACTGGCGCTCAGTTTGTGTTCGTCCCATACAGCGATACGAAGGTGTTGGAGGGAGGGGAGGGAGAGGAAGGAAGAGAGAAGGAGGAGGAGGAGGAGGAGGAGGAGGAGGAAGAGGAGGAGGAAGAGAAAGGAGGAGAAAGGAGGAGGAGGAGGAGGGGAGAAAGGAGGAGGAGGAGGAGGAGGATGGCATTAGAAGGGGATGGTGATGCACGAAGATTGTGTTCCAACGATTTGTTGTCGTTCAGTCCAAGCTTTCAAAACGAACTCACTCGAACACTCGGGACGAGCTCTCGCTTGCGGTGAAAATCTGGTGAGTGAAAGAAAAGGATATGAAGAGAGGAGAAATCGATGATGGAGGATGGTGTGTAGGGCGCTAGTGAGTACGAGGATGCAATAGAAAAGGAAGGGAAACAAACAGAGGTGGTGGAGGAGGCACAGCCACGCGGGAAAGACTTAGGAAGGAGGAGGTGCAGCAGCAGGAGCAGGAGAAAGAGGAGAGGAGCACGAGCACGAGCACGAGCACGAGCACGAGCACGAGGGCTGAGTGAGGGGCAGGGCGTCTACGAGAGGTTTCTTCAGCGGCCTTGGGATCGTTTACGACATGAACGACTACACCGCCGATGGGACCATTGCGGACTACATGGCAGGGAAACGAGGAGTAGAGTACTCGATGACCTTCGAGCTCTACGGTTAGTGACGCCAAAGAAAGATCGACTCCCCTTGGAGGGGGGAAGGGAGGTGCGGGGGTGGGGGGGAAGCTGATTGATAGCTAGGGAAACCTGGAGATTTGGCAAACTGTTTCGAGCAGTTCAATCCTGACAACACACAACTAGACAACGTTCTAGACCAGGTTCGAGTTGCCTCCTACCTCCTCCCTCCTCCTTCTCCCCTCCTTCCCCCTTCTTCCGTGTTCCCTCCTACTCCCCTCTTCCCTCTTCCAAGCCCTCCCCTCGAACTTGCTCCTTCTTCTCTTCCCCCGCTCCTCCCTCTACCTCATCCTTCAGCTCACTACTCTCTCTAGTTTCACAGTATGTATCCGGCCATCTTCAACCACCTTGCAAGGTCATCGCCACCTCCCTCCAGGCTCCTGCTGATTTGCTGGCAGGGAGGAGGCGCGCCGAGCTCAGCTGGGGTCTAGCTCGGGGGGAGGGTACGCGGTGTACGAGGATGTGGACTCGGAAGGGGGGGACTTGTACAAGGTTGACCTGACCAGCGACAAGAAGATGCGGGTAAGGGGAGGGGAGGGGAGGGAAGGATGGGGTAGGAAAGGTGAACCAGGAGACGGGCGAGGGTAGTATGCAGCAGAACGAGGGCCCTGTGTACCTGGCGAAGAAATGGGAGGCACGGGCAGGCAGGGAGGAGCAGGAGCAGGAGGAGCGAAGAGCGGGGAGCCAGGTCCGTAACTCACTGCGGCAGGTTGAGCTCATGAAGGAGATGTGCGATGCTCTCTCTGAGTGTGAGGGATTCAACTCAGCTGGATGGTTGAAAAAGAACGTGAAGGACGAGGTCTGCTCCTGCTCCTGCTCCTGCTCCTGCTCCTGCTCCTGCTCCTGCTCCTGCTCCTGCTCCTGCTCCTGCTCCTGCTCCTGCTCCTGCTCCTGCTCCTGCTCCTGCGCCTGCTCCGCACTCTCACTTTCTACACAGGCTCATAGGGCTGCAAGCTCGGGCTCGCAATTGTACATCAAAAGATCACAGCCTGTGGTGCCTGCAGTCTCGTCTGCCCCTGTCGCCTCTGCTGCTTCCAAACCAGTTGTTGCCCATCAGCCTCCTGCCCCTGCTGCTGTTCCTAGGAGGATTCCCACCAGGAACGAAGTGATCCGGGAGTTGGAGGAAAGCTCAGCACAGATCCAGCAGCTGCGAGAGACCCTCTTGCGCGTAAGGAAAGCCATGGCGAGCCTCAGGTCCAAGTGAGAGGCAGGAGGTGCTAGCCGACCTGTTGCTCCATCCTCTTGTATTCTCAGCATTAGACATCGACCCGACAGGTCGCTCGCACCGCCAACAACTCAGCATGATACGCTACCATCCTGGCTGTCCCCGGCATCCCAACCTCGTCGCTCTGCTAAATCACAAGGGCCAACACGCACTTTCCTCTACACTTTTAGACATACTGAGTCCCCCCAAACGTTCCTCCAGCATTCCCGTATCCTGTTCACCCTCAGCATCAGCATCTCACTCCTCCCCTTCTGCCTCCCTCCTCAAACCTGTTGAATATCCTTGTCCGAAGAACGGCCCTCCTCCTGGAGGAATCTCTTCGTAATCCCTGCCCTCCCTTGCCCTGATGGTCCGGCTCTCGTCACTCAAGACCTCTCCCTCCTCTCTCCTCCCTCCTCTCACCTTGCGAACGCAGTACAGCATGCACAGCAGCAGCAGCACAGGAGCAGGATCCATAGAGGGTTAAGGAGGATACTCAGGGGCCCTCCAAGACCCATGGACCCAGCGGAGCTCGCGGCGGCCAGCAGCATCACGATCACTCGCGGCTCATTAGCCAGCGTCTCCGGCATCCCCTTCCTAAACGTTGCCGACCAGGCATCAGTCAGCTGTCCCCATCCCTTGGATATTGTAACGAATCTCTTCCCCGTCGACTGATCGTTGATGTCCACCTCTGTCCCGAAGTTCCGGCTCATGGTGGATATGGCGACTATGTCGCCCTCCTTGTTCTGGATGGTGTACTGGGAGATCGCCGAGCTCGACGCGGCGATCTGCTCCGAGATGGTCGCAATGTCCTCCTTAGCGCAGTCCTGCACGTAAATGTTGGTGACAGTAGTGATGGCGTCCTGATGGCTAGAAGCCACGAGTTTCCCGTCGTTGTCCTGCCATGTTTGCTCGCTTGCGAAGCTGAAAGGTTGAGACCTGACAAGGCCAAGAGGAACGACGCTCTCCTTGCCATCCTCGTCCACTTTCACTCCAGACACCTCTAGGGTATGAGACCAGGTCCAGAACAGCTGGTTGACATAGTAGGTACGAAATTTGGGAGGGAGTGGACAGCCGTCCGAGCTCTTCCCAAAATCTTCTGTGGAGGAGACAGTATAGTTCGCTGTTGCTGTGCTGTTGTCGGTAGAGTTAGACAGCAGAGACTCGAGAAGCTGCATCGCTGTCCCCCTTTCATACAGATTTGATTCCATGCGCAGGCTGAGGTCGGCCTTGTTCCCATTTTGAAGGGTCGCCAACACGCAGATCAGCAGACACGAGCATGCCACAGCTATGATACGAAAGGATCTGGAACTTTCCCTCCTCCTGCGCTGCACTGGCGCTACCTGCTCTACACTTTGCAACTCTACGTCCATGTTCCCTTGCAAATTCAATTCTTCTCCATCACAGTCAGCTGACAAGCTCTTCCTCAGATCCCCAGTCTACACAACCCAAGTTGGAGGACAAGAAAGAAGCGCTTTCTTGGATTTCAGCTCCTTCTCCTCGCTCTCATGCTCTCCCCCTCCCCTCCTACTTCACTCCTCCGCCCATGGCGCTCAGAGCTATTTTCGTCACTTGGAACATGGTGGGGATGAGGGTAATTGAACTGTATGAGGGACCGGGCCAAACTTGAAGCCCAATATGATACTGCGAAAGTTTGAAAGTTTGAAAGTTTGAAACTTTCAGAGTTGAGCAATGAAAGTTGAGCAAATGAAACTCGTTTGTCCCGATGGCGAACAAGCGCTAGCCCAGCCATGGCTCCTGCTCCTGCTCCTGCTCCTACCCCTGACCCTGACCCTGACCCTGACCCTGACCCTCTGCTCCTGCTCCTGCTCCTGCTCCTGCTCCTGCTCCTGCTCCTGCTCCTGCTCCTGCTCCTGCTCCTGCTCCTGCTCCTGCTCCTGCTCCTGCTCCTGGCACTCTGATCCTGCTCCTGCTCCTGGCACTCTGCTCCTGCTTCTACTCTTGTTCCTCCTGCGGACCCCTCATTCTCTCTCTCTCCATCCACCCACCCACTATCCATCCATCCATCCATCCATCCATCCATCCATCCATCCATCCATCCATCCATCCATCCATCCATCCATCCATCCATCGTACTATACCCTTTGGGCCTCTGTGATGGTTTCTGTTTGTCTATTTACCTTCTTTGGTGATCAATGAATTGCTAAACGAGTTGCAGCAGGCGTTGTACGAGAAGCTCGAGCTCTAGCAAGGAGCTGCATGCTTGTAGATACATCATGGTGGTCTGATTAGCAAGCATTGGTCTCCCTGTTCAACGTCGAAGCATGACGGAAAGCAAGCGGTCAACCGCCAAGGGCATGCAGAGAAGAAACGACAGTTATGATTCTACCTGCCTGGTGTGTGAAAGACATGTCAGTACGAGGCAGCAAAGGCACTGCAAGCTCTGCCTCCCAAAGGTGCTGCAGGAGCTGAGAGGTCATGTCAAGGAGGTATCACAACGAGCTGCGAGGGCGAGGGAGAAGCTGGCGGGTGAGATCGAGAGGAGAGACAAGAGTGACAGGAGTCGACCCCAGGCAACAAGGTCACTGACAGGAGCAGCGATACTGCAGGACCGCTGCTCCTCTATCCGCGATCAGATCTTTGAGGGGCGGATCGATGCGGCAGACCTGAGGTTTCAGCAGCTTGAAGCTCAGAGGAGGTTGGAGCAAGCCTGGATGACGCTCTCTCAGAAGCACGACCACATCTTGGAGAACGTGCTGTTCTCGACTGAGAGGAGACTTCACGGCTTGCTGGCTGAGAAGGTCTCGGAGTTGGCCATGCAGAGGGCGCAGAAGGTACATGAAGTGGTGAAGCTTTTTCAGGTGTGAACTTGTATCATTGTCATTGTCATTGTCATCATATTTCAATCTGCGTTGCCATCTTGCATCATAGTCGTATCTATCATCCCAATCTTCTTCTACTACTTCTTGTTTCCTCTCTCCTCCTCTTCCTCCTCCTTCTCCTCCTCCTCCTCTACCTCCTCCTCCTCCTCTACCTCCTCCTCCTCCTCCTACTCTTCTGACCTCAATCAAGGTCAAAGTCACGAGCACTTGCGCGGAGATCCAGGGGCTGCCTTGTCCGAGGTACATGCACTCACTCAATAGGAAGAGAAACGACGCCGAGTGCAACGCGATGGCGCAGGTAAAGAGACCATGATTTGATGGTAGATCTGCTCACTGTAGCCGTTGTTAATCTCCTCTCCTCTCTATCTCGCTCTCCTCCACGTCCCCCCTTCTCTCTCACTCTTCCCCCTCTCTCCCTCTCTCCCTCCTCACCCCTGATTCCAATCTCTTCTTCTGACTTGTCTTGTCGCTGCAGCTCTCGCGGCTCACTGTCCTCATCGCCAAGTATCTGTCCGTGTCGCTTCCGTTCCGTGTTGACGTCAGGCCGTCGCACTGCGTCATCTACGGGGGAGGAAAGGAGGGAGGGAGGGAGTACCCTCTCTCTTCTCCTCCTAACGGCAACGAGATCGTAGATGATGAGCAATGGGCTCGTCACCATCGCCATGCTCTCTACCTCCTCGCCATGAACGTCCGGCATGTCATGCTGACGCAGGCAACATCTCCTCCGCATACTGCTCCTGCTCCTGCTCCTGCTCCTGCTCCTGCTCCTGCTCCTGCTCCTGCTCCTGCTCCTGCTCCTGCTCCTGCTCCCCCTCCTGATTCTCTTATTCCTTACCCTACAGCAAATCTTCCCTCCTGCTCTGCATCTGCCTCCCTCTACCCCAAGCTCGTCTCTCCCTCCACATTTTCATCCTCCTCTTCACCTGCCCACCTTTCCTCTTGATCCTTCCCACGTCCTCTGTTCACTAGTGCTCCGCAGATGGCAGTGGGGACAGAGGAGGAGGAGTTGTACCTGAAGATCTGCGCCACCAACGACGTCTCTCCTCTCGCCATCATCCGCAACATCCTCGCTATCTGCGCACAGGTCTGCTGTCTCCTTGCCTTGCCGTCCTCCCTCACGCAGCTGCAGACGCGGCTGGGCTACGGGGAGGCGATGAGCTGCGAGTACGCGTACGAGGAGGAGCGGAGGTTCGCGCTCAACACGGTGAGGAACGATATCGTCATCCTGGACCCAGCGACGAGCGAGCCGTCGGCTATGGCGAAGAGGAGGGCGAGCGGGGGCGGGAAGGAGGGGAAAGAGGAGGCGGCAGCAGGGGTCGCTGTGGAAGCAGGAGGGGAGCTGCAGTTCGGGGACGGGACAGATTGGGCGATTGTGCTTCCTCCTCCTCCTAGTGAGACCCCGGACTTTTGAGGAGGAGGGAAAGGAGGAGGAGGAGGAGGAGGAGGAGGAAAAGGAGGAGGAAAGAGTATGGGGACAGATATGCATTGATTATTATTCGTTACTTGACATGCGAATTTCACTTGTGTTGTTACATGCTCAGTCGTCAAAGAGGCTGAAATTCAGTCAGAAGAGACATCGAGGCAGGCGGTTGGTTTACCTCAGGAGCGCTGCTGTCTTGGGTGTGCTCTGTACGCCTCCCATTGTAGCTCGTTTCTGCCGTATCGTGTCAACATCATCATCATTACTCCCGTCGACATGAATTACAATCATCTCCATTAATACAATCACCATCATTATCACCATCACCATCACCATCACCATCATCATAACCTGTTTTGCTCTCTTTACTGCATTGGCTGTCTTGATCGCTTCCAGGGTCCCAGCAGGAGCGTAGCGGCGAACAAACTCGTCCACACTGATTTCATCATCCGACCCGGCTGCCGTCTTGAAGATGCGGAGAATCTGAGCCTGACGGAGCGAGATGGTGAGGAGCGAGAAAGGAACAACAAGGGAAGGAGATAGCAAGAGAGAGGAGCAGGAGCAGGAGCAGGAGCAGGAGCAGGAGCAGGAGCAGGAGCAGGAGCAGGAGCAGGAGCAGGAGCAGGAGCAGGAGCAGGAGCAGGAGCAGGAGCAGCGTTTCACCTCTGTGAGATCAAGCTCCATCTGTCTGACTCCATCTCGAAATTCTTCGAACTGCCAACAAGGATCAGCAGCAGCACAGGAGACAGCTGGGATAGTCAAGGCAAAGGCAGTGGAGGACGGAGAATGAAGGTAGAAAAGGGAAAGGAGGATAAGACGGAGGAGCCAAGGAAGGAAGGAAACGATGGGCAACAGCTCAGTCAAACATCCATCAACCTGAAGTTTCCCATCCCCACTCTGATCCAGCTTCGCAAACGCCTCCGCAAGCCCGTTGAACTTCCCCTCCAGCACCTCCCGCAGCTCGTCGTCGGGCATCTCCTCGCTCGCGTGCGCGTCTGCCTCCTTCTCGTACCTGTAGACGAGGATGGGGTGCCTGCGGCTGAAGCAACACGCTGCAATTATCCTGTCTGTTGGGTTCCATGCCACGTCCGTGCAGACTCCTTGCACTCGGTGCATATTGTGAGACGCGAGGGAAGTGTCCTGCGGCAGAGTGAGATGGAGGAGGGGGGAGGGGGGAGGGGGGAGGAGGGAGGAGGGAGATGGTGTAGAGGCAGCTATGTATCCTTGCAAGAATTGCTAGCGTCATGCACAGGACAAGGATGGCGCAGGCGAAGGAGGAAACGTCAGGGCAAGGGGAGGGAGGAAGTGCAGGTTAAGGGAAGCAGCCATAAGAAACCAAGAGAATCTCCTACCTGCTCTCCTGTATCAACATTCCACACCATGATCTGACCATCTTCCGACCCGGACATGAGGTATTTGCCGTCGGGGCTCAGGTCAAACTTGATCGACTGGGTGGAGCAGGTGACCCCCGCAAACCGCTGGGTGATAGCCCACCGGTCCGTATCGATAAGGCGCAGGGAGTTGTCACGAGCAAGCACGAATATTTTCTTTCCTGCGCTGTCCATCCTGATGCAGTTGACAGCCGACGACATCTCTGGCTCCGTGATGTCTCGTACCACGTCGAAGGAGTGGTTCACCAGCGACCAGACGACCAGCCGCCCCGTCGCGTCCCCACTCACCATCTGCGACTTGACAGGATGCACGTGCAGGGCGTTCACGTGGGAGGAGTGGCCGGCGATGATCTGCAGAACCTGAGCTGACCCGTCGGCGTCAAGGGACTCCCGTCTCACGTCCCACAGGCGGATGTTCTTGTCGAAACAGCCCGTGACTACGTACGAAGTTGACTGGATAGACTTTTCCTTCTCAGTCCCTCCCTTGCTCCCGTCGGGCCCCGGACAGAACCTGGCGCAGTAGACGTAGGAGGGGTGGTGACAGGTAGCGATCACCGACTCCGACTCGAAGCTCCAGACCTTGGCAGTGGTGTCTGCGGATGCCGTCAGGATCAGGGGACTCGCCTCGTCCTGGCTGTCTGCAGGGCCCTCGCTCCCTGAGCTCTTCACATCTCCGACCTCGATCTTCTCGCTCAAGAACTCATGTTCACTCCAGACGATGTCGTAGACTATCTCATGGTGCCCTTTCAAAGTCTTTGTCAGGATCCCGTTGGCAACGTTGAAGATGCGGATGTTGTAGTACTGCCGCCCCCCTACCGCACACGCCAGGTATGTCCCAAGGCCCGAGAAGGAGAGGGCGTATCCTCCTCGGTAGTCGGAGTCAAACTTGTGCATCACACTGTTGGGTACCCGGCACCACATGCCACTCGCACCGATCCATCGGGACCCGAGCCGTGCTCTCTCCATGCTCTGATCATACATGGAGGTCCTCTTCGACTCCTTCCCGACGTTCTCGCTCTCCTCCTTGAAGTCGAAGTTGTCCTCCCCCTTCTCCTTTTCCCACGGCATGGTGGGCCGCAGCTGGACATAGGAGCTCTCAGGGAGGGGGATCCCCGAAATGCTCACGTACAACGTGCTCTTGTACGGTACCCAATTGCACCTCCGCTCTCTCGACTTCCATTGCTGGAACGCAAGATTGTCCGACTTCAAAGATTTCTTTTCCCAGAACCAAAACTTCCTGTACTTGTACAGCTGAAGTCTCAGAGTCCTCTCAAGCTTGATACAGCCGTTGCTCCCCTGATTCGGCCGGATGAACGACCAGGCGATATGCTGCCAGAAGCTATCCTTTGAGATGGGCTTCTTGTTGTCCGCCCTGACACTGCCGCTCACTTCACTCCCGCTGTGCACGAAGTCCATCAGTTCGAACATGATGACATGGTTTTCCCCCAGGAAGTACTCGATGTTCTCGTTGAAGACGATCGGCTCCTGCCACTCGCACTTGAGCGTCTTCCCCTCTACCAGGCACTGAGACAAGTCGAACGGCTGAGTGAGGATGGGGAGCACGCGATCGAAGCCCTTCGCCGTCATGTGCTGCTGCTCTGACTCCTGGGCTCTTCCTGAGGACGTCCGCATCGGCGTCTGCGGGCAGTCAGTCGCGTTCTCATGCTGCTGAACTGCATTCCTGTCGCTCCGAGATTTCTTCACTGGGTTGCCATCGTTGGCGTCAAGGAGTGAAATGCGCACGACCGGGTGCTTAAGGTAGATCATGGGTTTCAGCTCGTCAGTACCTTCCACAACGATCTGTACGATCTTCTCGTGCTGAGTGCTGCCTCTTGCTTGCTCGGATGTCCGCTCCTCCGACCTCTTGTCTTGCTTGTCGTGCGCTGATCTTCCTCCCTCGTTGCCGTTGGTGCGCGGAGAGCCCTCGTCTGCGGGAGAGATCTCATGGCTATGGGTCGTGGTCGGGATCTCCAACGGTTCCGGTCGGAAGGACGTGTGCTTCTTCACTTTCGCATGCCCGTTGGAGGTCTTGCTCTCCTCCGAGACTTTGCTATCGGCTGATGCAACTCTGCTCGCTGCTTCTGCTTCCTCCTCGCTGTGCGGCTCCCGCTGGCTCTCGACTGAGGCTTCCCTGCTCCTTTGACGGCGCCTGCGCCTTCCCTTCGCGGGGTCAGCTCCACTGGTCTCCTCCTTCTCCTCCTTCTTCTCCTCCTTCTCCTTCTCCTCCTTCTCCACCTTCTCCACCTTCTCCTCCTTCGCAGCATCTGCTCTCCTGTGCCTCCTCCTCCCCTTCCTCTCTTCCTCAGGTGGAGACGACTCTGGTTCATTCGTCTCTGCCGCCATGTCGAATGCTTTCTGCAGAGCTCTTCGCCTGCTCCTGGCAGCTCCTTCAGGAGCCACTTCCTCCATCGTTGCCCACTGTTATCCCTTGCTCAGGAGCTCATCAGTGTACACCAGGGCGGGTGAAGCACGCAACTCAAAGTTGGTAACGCTGTCCGCTGCCAGCTCTCATATACTGCTCGTCACGCCCTCACACTGCTCTCATCATCGTCTGTCCATCGTCTGCTCGCATCGACTGCTCATCGTCTGATCACGCGCCTCTCTCCTCCTTCTCTTCGTCGCGTCCTTGCATGGCTCCGCATTCGTCCCATCTCGCATTTCCCGCCTGCTCTTCAACTACCTACCCCATGCCAATCGTGTACAACTGTACCCTTACCCACCTTAAAATTTGATAACCCCTGTATTTGCCCATACTTTTTCTGTTGAGACCACGGGTACAAAGGGCAGTGGTAAGGGTTAGAATGCTACAGCTGATCACCCCTACCCCACCACCTTCATGTTTCAAAAACCGAAATGAGCGTGGAGGCATCGGTTTGGGCTGAGGGGTCGGAAGAGGAAGGAAAGGCGGAGAGAGGGACGGCATGTGATAGTTCGGAGGAAGTAGGAGATGCTTGCATGTCAGTCATGGGTCAAAGATTGGCAGAGGAGTTGCTGCTGATCGCGGGACTGAACGTGACTGTGAAAAATTCGAAATCAGGCAATTTCGCAAGTGCAAGGATAGAAGTACTGCAGTTGTTCTATTGTCATTTGTTTGTTTTCTCATCCATGCTTCATGTAGAAACATATCAGAATTGTCCCCGCATGTTCTATCTCAAGGTGAAACGAGGGCGAAGGTGCAAACGCCCTTGGATTGATCAAGCGAACAGGAATAGGGGAGGATGAATGGATTTCAGGACGATAAAGCAGCACCTAGAATGTACAAGTCTTCTTGAAAACATGCAAATGCAGCATGGGCACACAGGCAGTGGGAAAGGAGGGAGCCATCATTCAGAGTGGACTGAACTAGAAATTTGAAACTTGAACTGAAGACAAGTTATGCTGTGCATGTTGTTTCATGAGCCTGCATGTGAATGATTTGTACCATGCGATCAACTTGAAGGGAATGACACTTCAGGATGATAGAGACGCTGCTTTGAACCCGTGCATTTGCAAACTCTCATCACTGCTGTGCCCTACCGTCACAGCTTGCATCGCCGTAAGTCAGGGCTAAGGTAGGTATAGAGGTTTTCTAATAATAAAACAGAAGCACAAAGAGAACATGAAGCACATTCTCAAAGGCAAATCTAGCAGAGCCAACCCCAATGATTCGCTCGTAACTGAAAAAGAAAGAATACACCAGCTGCCAGCTGACCGCCGTCCCAAGCTGCTCACTGCCCGGCTAGCTTTCCTTGGCTCCTTTCAAGGTTCTCCTCCAAGAAAGAGACACGAGGTTGCAAACCATGCCTGCTGTCGCTATCACCAGCATCGTCTGCATGAGACTCCCGGGACCTGAGCATCCAGAGGTGAGACATGGTGGTAGCACGGTCATCATATCCAGACCTCTCTTGGGCGACCCCTTGGCTCCTGTGCCGGCAGGAAACGTTTCGAACGCATACAGCGTGTTGATGAGGAAGATGATCTCTGCCAAAAGGCAGCAGGTGACAGCGCTTCCTCCGACGAACGCTGACAGCACGCATGCAGAGGCCCTCGCGATGTGGGAAGCACCAAGGATAGCACAAAAATGGCGCAGGAGAAGTTGCCTCTCCTTCGAATCCTCCCATCTGGGCTTGAAGGTGAACCCCATCGTACTGAGATCTGCAGAACGCATGTAAGGATCCACCAGATCTCACTTGCAACGGTATGCTCTCTCTTCAGGTACTTACTTCCGTCCTCCTTGAACAGGTGCCCGAAGCCAATCTGCCCAAACACAAAAGCCAAAACGAGCAAGGAGGCTTTAGAGAGAATCAGCGCGATGGTGCGCAAGCCAAACTCCATGTCTCTGTTCGCGTGTGAAAACCAACAAGATGACGAAACTGATGATGTTGACGTCGAAGGAAGAATGTGTAAGGAAGATAGACCTTCAAGGCAGTAAGTCAGCACGATCCAGGAGCAATATCATGCAGCGACCTTCAGGGCGACCTCTCCTTCATCGTTCCTCTCATCAGCTCCTCGGCGATGCGGCAATCCACGCCTTGGCCATGCTCGGACGAAAACAAGTCAGTGCCGCCGCCTCGGTGATCAAAGGAAAAACAGGACCCCACCCTCTTTCTGAAACATATTTTGAGAGGTAAGAACCGGTAGTATACCCCTTGAAACCTCCTTACGGATTTCACGACCCGCCCCAGAGTCGGACAGTAGCGTAAAGTACCCCATATTCCAACCAAAAAGTTGCTTCTCAATGGGGTAGGGGTAAATATCAAGTCCGCCTCATTAGACAAGACTGGAACTCTCAATTCGAGAGTTCTCAGTAATCATGAATGTGAGTGGGCTTCGGTCAGACCGGACCCGGCGTCACACCGGGGGCGTCACACGGTCGGCCCGGACCGTTCGGACTCCATGATCGGACCGCGGCCCCGGGGCCGCCCGCGGCCGGGACTCAGCGCGGCGGCCCGGGCCGGCCCGCCGGCCCGGGCCGCTCAGAGAGTCAGCCCGGCCAATACTGAGGAACACAGTGACTGCTGATCTAACTTTTCAGTCACATGATTCAAGTACGGTCACAGCCTGGTGACACCCCGGATTGCCGTTGAACTCAAGTTGCAGCGCTGGAAATGGATTTTCAGTGACAGTCCTTGGATTTTTTATTCACACACAATTTTGTACTGGTCTTTGAATGATCCTGTATCCGAGGCTCAGAGACGGTTTCTTCACTGAGTGGCAAGAAGTTGAGCCCGCCGCGCTCGCCGCTCGAGCCCGTGTACAGTACGGTCCGGTCACCGTTACCGAGGCGCCCGGCGGCCCGTACCGTACCGACGGACATCCGAGAATCAGTTCGATGATGGCATCATATGCCAGCCATACTATCGGACTAGTCAAGTCCTTCCGTTCGTGACACTCGGACCGGGCAGAGCCTGAACTTAAGAGCACCGTGACTCGCGGGGCCGTACTACTAGTACCGTCATGATCGGATCCTTACTACGGTAGTATCATATCATCCGTCAACCGGGGCGGCCCGGCTTGCAGTGGCAAGCATGGTGTACCCCGGTCACTGAGTTCAGTGCCGCAGGCACTATGGAAGAGCCAGTGCGTCTGCCATCTTTTCAAGCCAGGCTGAGGGCCGCTGATTTAATGAGTTGTACGATTAAGAAATTGCTGAGCCTGAATCATTGAACTTGCGAGCCTTATGTGATGGTTCCCGTTTTGCTACCTTTCAGTCACACCCGCCGCCTTTCACAGACGCCGCGCAGCATCACTGGCCCTAACTGATAAATAACTTCACACTTTCCTCCTCAATCATGCCTATGATCAGCAGTTTCTCTACGCGAGAGGGCCCGGGCATCATCCCGGTCCATCGGTTGACCCTCAGGCACACAAGGCTGGCCGGGGCAATCGGACGCGCGGCCCAAGCCTCGCCGCAGGGCAGGCTTGGCCATCATACTAGACTAGTCTAGGCCCTGAGGGCGGCTGTTCTCTGAGCGGCTACCGACTGGCACAGTCGCAAAGCGGCAGTGACCGTTCAGTGGCCGCAGACTGGCATAGCAACTTGTTTATTTCATGACGTTCGCCACAATGATATCGACTAAATCGCTAACCGTGAACAATCCGTCCAAGTCACCGACCGTACTGAAAGCTCGTACGACGGTAGGCGGCCGGTTCTGCATCTACTCGAACATGGACTTGGCCAACCTCTCCATGTACACCAAAGACGGCATGATCAACGATGCAATCGTCCACCGATTCACCGTTTGCAATCACCGTTGTAGACGCTGGCGAGGCTGCTCGGACTCCAGAGTTGCAGCTTTCACCACTGCAAGGCAATTCAAAGGCTGTGGACAGCGCGAACGCAGGCCGGGGTGTAGTAACAGATACATTACATGTGGCCCGTACCCGAGGACTCCGAAAGACTTTCGGATCCCAGGGCTACTCCCAGCATTGCATGAGTCTGATAGCTTCGTTGCGTTGCTTGAAGGCTCTGCAAAGTCTGCCCAGTCCAGGGTCCGTCCGTTGGGTACGCACACACCATTTGCATTCACCTCGCACAAATGCTGCCGCACAGGAAAGAGCGCGTACACGATCAGGTCTTGTTCTATGGAGCCACAGCCTCTAATGAGAGGATCGTTGTACTGTGTATTGCATTTGAAATTCATCGAGATTGGTATTTGAAGATTTCGGGGACACAAATTGCAGACCTTGATTTTTGCCGTTTTCTTGATTTTCGGCAAGTTTTCTTAGGGTTAGGGAAATTAATAGGGTAGGGGTCCATCGCTCTTTGATTTGTCCCGGTTGCTTCAAAGCACAAAGCAGTCAAAATATAGGGTAGGGGTATTTGGAGATGTGGTGGGGGTCTATTTACTGCCGAACAATGGCGCGCGGTAGTCGCAGGAAAGCTGATGATGAGGATGTAGCTTGATATTTTAACATGTTTCTTGCACTTGAATCACAACCAAGATCATTCTAAAAGTATATGACTCACGAGAAAGTTGTAACATCATGAGTTATTCATCATGTTGTAATATGAAAATGTGATTTGGTCGCCTCGCCAAAGTCATGAACCCTAAACCCAAAGATGGCAATGGAAGCATGTTGAGTGTGTTGAACACTTCATTCGATTGCATTTTCATACTATGAACATATTGCAAGCATGTCGAAGTTCATCAAACAGATTCAACAGTTCTTTTTGTCATCGGTAATCATTGTCGATTCGTACTGCATTTTCATCTCTACATTCTGAATGCGATGAAAGATCATTCAAGTGCACTAATCCCCACCTGAACCGATGTTTTACACTCTGTTGAACCTGTCCAAGTCAGAGATAGTTGAGTGTAGGCTTATTACACAACGACAAATGGACTTTTTATACAGTTTTTCTGCTTGTCAAATGGACTTTTTATACAGTTTTTCTGCTTGTCACTCGGGCAGCACATGACAATGGACGTTAGCTTCATCTTGCTACCATTCTGCATGGTTGTTTCTCGACCACAGTATGATTCTCCATGACTGGCATTTCCATTTTTGACGAAAGAAATTTGCCATCAAGCACTCCTCTCGTTTTGAGGACAATGTTCTGCAGTCACATAGTGAACTAGAACAGTCAATGCTGCATTTACTAGAACACAACATGCACAACAGAATACTGCCGCCGTTGTTGGCTTGTACATAGAAAGCCTTCTCCTGCTATTGCAACTGGGGGGGATATAGGAGCAGAGCAATTGGTCTAGTGTGACCAAAGAACCTCTGTGTTGGTTGTGTTGCTTCCTAAATGAAGTTGATATCAAACTAAGTTGCTTGGCAACTATGCGTTATCCAGCCGAGGTCGTTTAAGCATGTGCTTGGTTTGGTTGCAACCTGTGCACCTTCCATTACACGATGCAAACCCATCACGTCAGGCATCAAGCGACTCACCTGGCAACTTCCTCATCAATGTCGCCGGTCTACCGTCGCGTTCTGGGATCCATACCAAACACCTGCGCTTCGATCGCTTCATTGCCGCGGGTCCACCCGTACCTTGCAAGAATGCCTTTATTTTCCACATTCTTCACGCTGAAGCTGTTGAGAATCTCCTCGGGAACGACAAACACTATCTCCACCTTCCAGCCTTCCTCCTTCCCAATGCCCAAAAGTTGCAGGCACTTTGCCATGTATCGCAGTTTGAGGTCATGCGACTGCCTAGTCGTTACCTGCACAAAGCGCACAAATTTTTCACTCCAGTCAACAATCACTGCATCGTAGCCCCCCTGATTCCATTTCAATGGCTTCAGGCACACCCTTGCTACTTTTGTCTTTTCCTGCAGCTTATGGATTTGCATAGCTTCCAGCCTTATCACGTTACATCTTTTCCAATCGTCGACTGTCACGGACCTCGTGGTAAGCTGCAGCCCTGCCCCTCGTATCCGAGCAAAGAACAGCATCTCAAACAACCAACCCCGAAGTGTCGGATTCCCAGTTGCGTCAACGAGTTCTTCAATCTTCCTCACAAACGTTTCTCCAAGCCTCTGTGCTAGCTCCATGGAAACAAACCTGCTGACAAGCGTCCAGTGCACCTCGTCTCCGACACGATACTTCCCATGCAGGCGATTCACAGCATTGTTTGCACGCTCTCCCATCCCCATGTCAAACAGGGACGCAAAATCAGGAACAGCCTCTATCCCGTCACGGAGTTCTTGGATCGCTTCATCTGTCCTACGTTCAAACATATATCGGCATGAGCCTCCTACAATCTGATACTTTGACTCGATTTCTCTCGACCTTCTCTCTTGTTCTGTCTCATCCATGCTTCCCTCGCCTTCATCCATGCTTCCCTCTTCTTCATCCAAGCTCCATTTCATCACATCAGCCACACTCTTATAGAACGCGTCGTACCTACAGGCTTCCAGATACTCTTCCATTGTCCACGAATACACCATCATTTCTTCGACCTTCTCATTCGCATCTTGCTCGGAACTCTTCTTTGCTCGAGAGCTCATCGACGTTGTGATAACAAGCCGCCGATTCTCCAGTTCACGATGAACCCAATACAGGCAAGCACTCAGCACAAATCCATGTGCTTGCTCCCCCTGTCGGTAACCATCTATAGACACCAAAGTCTTCTTCCCGCTCGGTGCCCGTTCTCTGAGAAATTTCGGTATCCAAGCCCCCGCATTGTCGGCAGGCATCTCACATTTTCTCAATACGCCATCATCAACCTGTAAGAATTCGACAATTCCCCACTTCCACAGCCGAAAGCATATCACCCTCCATCCCTCCTCCATGCCTCGCGATTGCATGAAGGACATCGTCGTCGTCGTCTTCCCCGTCCCCGGAGGCCCTAGAATCCAACCCAGACACCCCGCCTTGCACACCCGGTCGTCAAGGAAACGCCACTGCTCATTGAAGGAATCTCGGCAGTACAGCACACGCACCCCTGCTTGTGACGAGCTGATTGGATCAAACAGCGATCGATCGAGAAAGAAGAGTTTGTTCGCCTCCCTGTGCCCCACCAGATCACGACTCAAGGTTTTTTCTGTCCAAATTGCGCTTTCTGCCTCTTCCTCCCGGACCTCGGCCCTGTGTTTGTCAAGCACGAGCTCCTTCCTCTCAAGCTGACTGGTCAGCCGTTGCTTTTCTGCCGGGTCTTGGCACATCTCGATCTTGTGCTCGAGCTCCTTCTTCTCGAGCGTGAGCTTGTGCTCGAGCTCCTTCCTCTCGAGCTTGACCGTGTGCTCGAGCTCCTTCCTCTCAAGCTGACTGGTCAGCCGTTGCTTTTCTGCCGGGTCTTGGCACATCTCGATCTTGTGCTCGAGCTCCTTCCTCTCGAGCGTGAGCTTGTGCTCGAGCTCCTTCCTCTCGAGCTGACTGGTCAGCCGTTGCTTGTCTACCGGGTCTTGGCACATCTCGATCTTGTGCTCGAGCTCCTTCCTCTCGAGCTTGACCGTGTGCTCGAGCTCCTTCCTCTCAAGCTGACTGGTCAGCCGTTGCTTTTCTGCCGGGTCTTGGCACATCTCGATCTTGTGCTCGAGCTCCTTCCTCTCAAGCTGACTGGTCAGCCGTTGCTTTTCTGCCGGGTCTTGGCACATCTCGATCTTGTGCTCGAGCTCCTTCCTCTCGAGCGTGAGCTTGTGCTCGAGCTCCTTCCTCTCGAGCTTGACCGTGTGCTCGAGCTCCTTCCTCTCAAGCTGACTGGTCAGCCGTTGCTTGTCTACCGGGTCTTGGCACATCTCGATCTTGTGCTCGAGCTCCTTCCTCTCGAGCGTGAGCTTGTGCTCGAGCTCCTTCCTCTCAAGCTGACTGGTCAGCCGTTGCTTTTCTGCCGGGTCTTGGCACATCTCGATCTTGTGCTCGAGCTCCTTCCTCTCGAGCTTGACCGTGTGCTCGAGCTCCTTCCTCTCAAGCTGACTGGTCAGCCGTTGCTTGTCTACCGGGTCTTGGCACATCTCGATCTTGTGCTCGAGCTCCTTCCTCTCGAGCGTGAGCTTGTGCTCGAGCTCCTTCCTCTCAAGCTGACTGGTCAGCCGTTGCTTTTCTGCCGGGTCTTGGCACATCTCGATCCGGCGCTGGATTTGTGAGATAGATTCCACCAGTATGCTCATTTCGTCTGTCTTGCTCTCCTCTTTCTCTTCATCTCGCCTGTATTGCTGTCTTGTTCCTTTTGGTCTTGCTTTCTCCTTTGACTTTTCATCCTGTCTGTCTTGCTGCATTGCTCTGCTTTTTCTTGCTCTCTTACTTTTGATCTTGTCGCGCTGCTTTTTCAATGTTGCGGTCTGGAAGACACAGTGAGAGGAACGCAGGAGAGTCAGGTTGTGAACAAAAGCATCAGGATTTGGGCATAAGCATGAGGAAGATGGGAAAGGAAATGAGAGTGGAGAAAGCAACGGTGACAGAAGAAACAGTGGAGTTGCAACGGTAAAGCGCGCAAGGCAGTAAACCAAGAAATTGACAAGTGAATTACAGAAAACTACACTCACAGAGTTCAATTCAACTTTCTTCTCTGCCTCGTCCTCTCCGCCTTTCAAGCGTAGAGATAGAGGAGATCCAGTGCCTTGGCGCGACTTACGGCTCTTGAGCTTAGCATACTTTCCTGTCTCAACGGATCGAAGCGCAGATTCGAAGGATAGGAAGAGCTGGAGGATGAGCAAAATTTCCAGAAAAAAATTCAATCCCCTCATAATGGACAGTAGAAGTGCTGAAGTTCAAATCAATGTCTCTTGATGCCACGAGTATAGCTGAGAGAAATGCGAACGCGAATCAGATTATTTGGATATCTTTCAAGCCTGCAAGCAGATAAATTGTCATGGGCAACAGGAGATGGTTCTGTTTAAGTTCATAATTGTGGAGTGGACCAGTTCGAACTTCACATCTCCCATCACCCTCTACCACAGCTCTACCTCACAAAAGTCAAAAGTTATTTTTTTTCTGCACACCTACTCGTACCACTTGGAATCAATCTTCATCTTTATCAAGTTCAATGTTGGTGCTACTTGAAGACTTCACGTTATCATATCCCCTTCTCTTTATCGGTACAAAGTTATTGTCCTTCCTTATCCCACTTCGCAGTTCAACTCAGTCCTCTCGTTTCCTAAGGAAATTGTCCTTTATTTCTGAGGCGTGTTCACTCGCTTCCACCTGATCTCCACTTCACTCATCGGTGCGATGCACATTTTCCTTTGCTTTCCACTTCCCTTCACTTTCCTTCGCTTTCCATTTCTCATCCTCACCTCACCTCTTGACACTCTGTTTCTGCTTTGACATGGCTTGTTGTGATTGATCTCTTCATCTTGGTTACTCTCTAGGCCGGCGGGAGACTCTGGCAGCGGCTCAGATAACCCCACCTCTGCAGCTCAGAGGAAGGGGTACTCTGCCCCCTTCCTCCCATATATCGCTCGACCTCTCCTCTCTCCTCTCTCCCTCTCCCTCCCTCCCTCTCGACTGCTCACTCTCTCTCCACCTCTTTCATTTATCTGGCTGTTTAAGGTTTATATGCAGAGGTTTATTAAGTCTTCCAAGGGGGCTGTATGAGGGCTCGAAAAGGGACCACAAATCAGATACTGAAAATCTGCAAGAGAATTTTAATATTATGTTTTACAATTCAATAATGTTTGCTCCGGTTCGGTTTTCTTTCCTCAGTCAGTAAACAGCTGCATAACCGTTGAACTGTAAAACAGGGTGTGGATGCTGGTTGGGTGCTGGTTGGGTGCTGGTTGGGTGCTGGTTGGATGTTGATTGGGTGTTTATTGGTGATTCAATGAAGTAGAATAACTCTCTCCTCCGTACCTGGTTTCCTTCCTTCCTTCCTTCCTTCTTTGCTCAGTTTTCCCGGGTTCCGATTCCTTCGTTCCTCCTGGCTTCCTCCCCTTCACTGATCCATATGCCTGCCATCAGCCGCTGCGCCGCCTCCGCGAAGTCATCGGGCATGGGGACCTTTTCTGGCGCATTGAATGACTACCACCGTAAGTGCTCAGGTGCCGGGTGCTGTTTGACCACGCGTTCGAATCCTAAGGGCAATCGAAATCGGATTGCTTTTCAGCGTCCGATCAATTCCACTACCAGAATGCCCAAGACTTTTATGATTCTCGCCCACTCCTGAAACCCGACTACCTACCCTGACTTCATCTCTTGTGAAACTTGAACATCAGCGGCGGGTGGCCCGGGTGCAGAGCCTGGTGATGCCACGGATACTAGCCTGAGGGCCGTCGAGACTCGGAGCTCAGTGGCCCAGCCCACGGGAATTGCTCACTGTCAGCTGAAAAGGGGATCAGCCTGATACAAAAATCCTTGTGACGTGATCGGACACTGCGGCTCCGACTCAGCGGCCGGGCGCCGCCGGGCCCGGGGCCTACTAGGCTAGGCTACTTGCAGCGCCGCCGGGCGAAGTTTAGTACGGATGCGGCGGTCACTGCGGCGCCGGGCGTAGGCTCCCGCACAGGCCCGCCTCAGAGCTGTGGGACTTCAAGCCGCTTCAACCGTATGTTGCCATGCATTATCCGCCCTCCGGTCCGGGAATACTTAACCCGGTTCCCTTTCGATAGGCGGCGCACCGAGATGCGCCCTTCACACGGAGACGGTTCCCCTATCAACTAGTATCTCCGAGTTAGGACCGACTAACTTAACCCATCATGTCCAATCACTTATCACCGTGGCACGGTAAGGCGGCGGCGGGGCGGACTCGACTCGCCGGACTCGGAGTCGCCGAGTCGCCGGGGAGTCCCCGGCCGGGAGCCTCCGCTTCAAGCAAGGCTTTGAAAGTTTACTCAAACGGTTGAGTATGTCACAGCGCCGGCGGGCACTGCCGCGCATCCCGGCCGGGCGTCCGGCGATGATGCCCGGCGCTGATCGGACCCACCGGTGACCGGCGTGAACTCCGGGACCGTGATGATCATATCACGCCGGTCCGCCGCCGTCGGATTGAAGTCGTCACTGACTGAGACTGGCGCGGCGGCCCCGCCGGCCATGGGGCAGAGACGTGACCGTACCGTCACTGTCACGGACGGTCGGACCGTACTACGTGACCGGCCCGGCCGGGTCACGGCGCCCGCCCGGGTCCCGGGTGCCGCGTGACGGTGCCGCCCGGGCCGCAGACGGTGCGGCGCGCCCTCAGTGGCAGACTCAGGCGGAGGCGAGCCTGCTTCAGATTGCCTACCCCTCCCTTGGATCCGACGGCGAACAACCACCCCACCCATGGGATCAAGGCGCAAGGGTACTACCGTGATAGGGAATGGCGGGAAGGAGGGATCAGAATGGAGGAGGGGATTGAATGAAATATGCGCGAGTTGAAACAGATATGAGATGGATCTGATCATCATGAACGCACAGAAGATTGATACGTGAGCTAGGCAGGAGCAGGATGAATGTAAAGGAGGAGGAGGAGGAGGTAGTCGTACTGCTCGGCTTTCGACATACGTTGGAGTTGATGGGACAGGATCTATCAGACACATGCCCCTTGATGCTGATGCGCTCATGCAACCCAGAACCTCTTGACCCCACCACTCTCCTTGCATGCTGAGAAAGCATGAGAGGGTCGCACTGCCATGGCGCGAACTGAATTGACCATCATCGCAGACCACGAGGAGGAGTGAGGCGCAGGAAGCGGAATGAGCAGATGAACCGGGCGATATCAACACCTTCAGGTAACAGAAGAGATCACCGCTCCCTTCCTCTGCTCTTGCTTGCTCTCTGACTCTTTTCGTCGCAGCTGCCCACAGGAGCAGGCACACAGCAGAGGAGGACAAGGTTGCGGCATGGACAGCGCATGTGCGGAAGTCCAAAGCGTGACAGGATTGGGCCTGACCTGTCGCAGGCGCATCAGTTATGGACGAGATCGAAGGCTGCTCACAAGCACAGAGACGCATCTCTGAACAACATGCGAGGAGAACTGGGCAAGGAGGTATGCTGCCTGCTGTCGTATGGGCAGGTTCTGACAGGCTGATAGGTGACGGAGGCGGAGGAGCATCAGAGGAAGCTGGCGAGGTGGAGCTAGAGGTTGAATTGCGATAGGGAGTTAGCTGACATGCTTCTCTTGCTCCCAGCCAAAGGAAGGAGGAAGCTGCTTTGCTCATGGGCCAGCTATCGCAAGTTCGGCAGAACGTGGATAGTTTGCGGTCGATGATCCAGGCGCGAGGAAGAGGGCCCGAGTACATCGAGAGGTTGCGGGGAACGATGGACAGCATTGAAAACGAGATCTATCTGGTGAGGAATCAGGAGCAGGAGCATTTGGAGTTCCTCACCAGCGAGGAGAAAACCCTCAATGCCGAGTTGGCGGCGCTAGAGAGGTCGATCCAGGAATGGGCGACCTCGGACGGGGATAACCGTGTAAGACCCTCCACAGCAGGAGCCTCTTTGTCCTCCAAGCAGGAAGCCATGCCGGTGCAGAGCAAGATAGGAAGGATGCTGAGCCAACCCCTGCTCCCGCCCGAGGTCGTTGCTGTCGATCGGATCCTCAAGGAGGAAGGAGGGAGTACAGGAGGCTGGGACGACGCGGATCACGAGAGATTCTTGCGGTACCGGACTCAGTTCAAAGGCCAGCCGCACATCTACTGCGCTAAGACGGCAGATGACCTCCCCGACCATGACCTTGCATCTGTCGAGAGGCACGAGCTGTGGTACACAAGGTACCTGACGCTGCTAGAGAAGAAGCGTGAGGCCATCAGGTCATGGAGGACGAACAGGCAGCACGAGCAGGAAGAGCAGCGCACCAACACAACCGTGACCAAGGAGGAGGCGCCTTCTCGCCGTCCCCAGTCGGCCAAGAGCTCAAGCAGGGATGCTGATGTGTCGAGAGAGGAAGTGAAGGAGAAGTTACAGAAGTGGAAGGAGAGCAAGGAGAACGAGAGGCTGCAGAAGCAGGAGGAGGTGATGTAGCAGATGCTGCTGTGTGTGCTTGCTGACATGAGTCATAGGAGGCCAAGGCAGAGAGGGAGCGGGCAGAACGGGAGAAGTTGAGGAAGGAAAAGGAACGGCTGGAGAAGGTGATGAGAGTGGAGAACTACAAAAAGAGCAAGAAGGTCAGTTGCGATCTCACAAAACGTCTGAGTGTAAATGATGACGACGATTTGATCGCAGGCGGAGGAAGAGGCGAAGAAGAGAGAGGAAGAGTTTCAGCAAGAGCAGAACAAGTCCAAGGTACCCCCCTCCATCCTCTCCGAAGTTCATTTGGTGTTCTGACCATCTAAACAGATTTCTGCCGAGCAGCTGGAGCGGATCAGAGTCAGGAACAAGAAGGTTGGCAGCTTCACTCTCCTCCCCCTCCATCCCTGACATGTCGGAACCAGCAAACAGAAGAGCATATCAACCTGATCCGCAGGAAGGAGGAGCAAGAGCGGATCAAGGTCTTCCTCCTACCCTTGCTCTTGCTCCCCTCCTTGTCTCACCGGCTGCTGCAGACGCAGAGGATGGAAGCTCTTCTTGAGCACGTCGATGCCCCCAAGATTGATCGAGATCCCAACAGGCTCGTCGCTCCCACCACTGCCAGGTATCCCTCTTGCTCCCTTCCCCCTTCATACCTCCTCCTTCCCTCCCCTTTGCCTTATTCCTCCTCCCCCTCCTTCCTACTCCTACATCCTCCTCCTCCTCCTTCACAACAAGATTCCATCTGATGATCTGGCGTGAGAGCATTGAAACAAACACTGAGGCCCTCAAAATCCTGCATCAAGTCCAGCAGACACAGATACGGAAATTCTTCTTGGAGTGGAGTGTCAAAGTTGTTCATCGCAGAATCATAGTAAGCAGTGTCCATTCTATTCCGCTCTTCTCTCTGCTTACTCTGATTGCAGA
>NW_005434578.1:186724-191586 GCF_000315625.1 Guillardia theta CCMP2712
CCTCCTCCTCCCTCCCTCCCTCCCTCCCTCCCTCCCTCCCTCCCTCCCCTCCCTCCCTCCCTCCCTCCGCCCCCCCCCCCCCCTAACCCACCCTCCTACCACCGCCTGCTCCTCTCCCTCCTGTGTGTAACCGCCCCCCCCTCGCCCCTTGCGTGTCTTCCTCCACTATCATGCTGTGTTGGTTGAGCTGCTGGCTGTCAGCATGGCGAAGTCGGAGCTGGAGTCACCGGACGAGAAGAACACACGAGGATACTACTCCATCATGAGACCCAACACAGTCATGCACGTTGCTGCTCGGGCGACCCCGACATGGCGGTCGGGGATGTGAGCGACGAGGATGAGGAGGATGAGTGGAAGTTAGTGCTGGTGGAGAAGAAGAAGATGATGATGATGTTGAAATTGCACACTGATGCTATAAGGCGACTTTGACATTCGCCCACACTCACTCCAACTCCCAACCCCCAACTCTCCTCGTCCTGCTGAAGCTGGTGCCGATGTTGGTGCAGGTGCAGGTGCAGGTGCAGGTGCAGGTGCAGGTGCTGGTGCTGGCTTCAAGCATAGACAAATGACCGTATTTTTGTCTTCAACAACAACGATATCATCATCATCATCATCATCATCACCTGTTTGCCGTCTCGCCTATTCACATGCCACTTTACAACATTCATAATCTCCTTTGCTCTCAAGTCCCTTTAGCGCCGTTGGGCCGGGTTGACTGCCGTCTGAGGACGAGGTTTCTGCGAGAAAGACGTCAAAATGAAGAGAGGAAGGCAGGCAGGAAGGCAGGCAGGGAGGCAGGCTAGGAGGGAGGGAGGGAGGGAGGGAGGGAGGGAGGGAGGGAGAGGGAGGTGTATAGGTGCAAGGTACAGAGTGAGTGAGTGAGTGAGTGAGTGAAGGTAGAGCAGGAGGGAGGGATCAAAATACCCACCTTTGTGAGAGGAGGCCGAGGAGATTGAGACGCTCTTGCAGAAAGCAAACCTCCTTTCGACCTGTGCTGCCTTCAGGCGGAGGAGAGAGGAACAGAGGAAGGAAGGAGCAAAACAGGAGGAGGAAGAGAGAAGAGAGAAGAGGAGAGGAGAGGAGAGGAGAGGAGAGGAGAGGAGAGGAGAGGAGAGGAGAGGAGAGGAGAGGAGAGGAGAGGAGAGGAGAGGAGAGGAGAGGAAGGGAGTTCAACCTGGCTGAGGACACTTCCTGCGACAGGGCTAAGTTCATCTGCACGCTAATCCCGCTGCTCTTGCCCTTGTCCGCCGGCTTCCACAGGAGGAGGCGAGGAGAAACCCCGTGAGCAGTGAGGGAGGGAGGAGCTGCTGCTGCTGCTGCTGCTGCTGCTGTTACTTCCGCTGCCGCTGCCTCCTCCGGCGCCTGCGTGGATCCTTTCCTTGCTCGAAGCCGCGTCACGTCCCCCTTCCATGCTCCCACCGAGCGCCCGATGGAGTTGGAGGGCTCGGCTCTACCCCTGCTGGACAAGAGCTCGGCCTTGCCCTTCTCCTCCTCCTCCTCCTCCGCCAGTCTGATCGCTTCCCGCACCAGCTCTGGCGCCATGAGCAGGCGCTCGATCGTCTTCCTCGCCTGGTCGACCGTGAGGGAGATGAGACGGTAGCTGTGCCATGCCGCCGACACGTCCAGCTGCTCCTTCACCCCCTCCAGCAGCGACCGCAGCGTCCCCGCAAACTCCCGGCCGAAGGCGAGGCGGAGGACACCGATGCGGAAGACCTCGGGGTCCATGCCCTCCTCCTCCTCCTCCCCTCCCTCTGGACTCGCGCTGAAGGGGTCGCGGAGGGAGGAGAAGGAGGCGGAGGAGGACTCGTGCCGGACCAGGAGGTCGAGGAGGAAGTCCACAGAGACGCTGACGCCTGCCCGCCATGAGCTTTCCGCCTCCTCCTCCCGCTGGCTGTGCGTCCTGAGCTCCTGCAGCAGGGGGCCAATCCTCTCCCTCCTCCCGTGCTTCGCTCTGCTCCTAACAAAGGAAGTCGCTTCCTCCAAGCTCAGCCAGCAGATCTCGCTCGAGTGGAGGGACTTGAGAAAGTGGAGAACGCGAGGAAGGAGGGCCTTGGAGGAGAGAGGAGGAGTCGCCTCCTCCTCCTCCTGCTCGCAGCGGAGGGGGATGGAGGAGAGAATCTTCATGTAGGTGACGAGCCTGTGCTGGGCAGTGTCGCGGAGGTTGTCCTGGTCCATGTTGAGGAGGGAGGAGAAGAAGGAAACTCGTAGACCCGTCGTCCTCACCCCCACCAGCCTCCCGACCCGGCCGAGCACAAGCTTGCTCCTAGCCTCTGCAACCTCCGGGTCCTTGTGCTGCTGCAGCATGTGGCGGTAGAGAAAGGAGAGCATTGTATCCTGCGAGCAATTGTTTGCCTTCTCCATGTACCAGCTGTTGTAGATCTGCACCCAAGTCAGGTTATTGTCTCCTGCTCCTCCTGCTCCTCCTGCTCCTTCTCTCCTCCTCCTCCTCCTCCTCATTCCCCCAACCTCCTCCGTGTCCCTTCAAATCTCCATCCTCTCCTTCTCAAGTTCCTTGCCTTCTCCCTCCCGAGCTCCTCCTTACCTCAGCAATCGCGTCCAGCACCTCCTCCTCCCCCACAGTCTCGCCCCCCTTGCTCTCTCTGCTCCCAGCCTTGAGCCGGTCCAGGATGCTGCGATCTACGAGCTTCTCGTTGCGCCGAGCAGGTGCAACAGGTCCCCCCTCCTTCTCCAGCTCTTGCCGGACTCTTCCCCAGCTGTCTTCCGTCCTCCTCCTGTAGATAGCAACCTCCCGCTTCAAGTTCGCTACCCGCTCGCTCCTGTTCTTCACCTCCTCCCTCAGCCTCTCCCTCTCCTCCTCCAGCTCCTTTACCCTCCCCTCCGACACTCCCAACCTCAGTGCCTCCTCCTCCACCACCTCCTCCCACGATCTCGTCTGGCTCTCGCTGTCGGCCTTGTCCATATCGCTCGTGCTCCTTACCCCCCCCAGGTTGATCAGCTTCAGCTGCAACTTCTCCATCGTCCTCTGATGTGCCTCCATCAACTTCCTGCTCGCCCCCAGCTGCTGTCTCGCCTCCCCCAGCTTTTCCCTGAGCTCCCCAACTTCCTGCAGCAGCTGCAGGTTCCCCAGGGGGATCATTCCCAGCTGATCCTCCAGCTCTCCGACGATCCTCCCTCGCTCCTCCACCAGCTTCCGCGCCGTCTCCTCCACCAGGTTCCACTCCTCCGGCAGGTAGGGCACATGCCGCGACGAGGCGGCGGCGGCGGCGGCGGCAGGAGGGAGGGCACGTTCGTACTCCTTCCTCCTCATCAGCTTGCTCGGGGCAGCGAGCGACTCAGTGCGGGAGATACCAAGAGAGGAAGGGAGCCCCTTCACCCCTTTCTCCTTGAACCTCATCACCGCCTCCTCGAACTCCTCCCTTATCCTCCCGTCCTCCACCAGCACCAGCCCCAGCTTCTCCCGCAAACTTCTCTGCAGCTCGTGTAGCTGGGGCTCCTTCAGCTGCCCCTTGTCCGCCATCAGCCCCCCAACCTTGTCCGTCACCCTGTCCAGCTCCTCCTGCAACCGGGCCTGAGCTGCCCTCGCCTCCTCCTGTATGTGGTCGCGCTGCAGGATCAGATTCTGAACGCGGAGGTTGAGCGCGTGCAGTTTGTTCTTGTCCGAGCTCAGCTCCTCTCTCAGCTCTTCTATTACCTCCTCCCTCCCCCTCCTCTCCTGCTCCAGCCTCTCCACCTCCCCGGCCAGCGCCTCCATCCTCTCCTTGACAAGGTCGTAGTCGGCGAACCTACTCATCTGCTGCTGGAAGTACTTCACCCTGACCTCCGTCTTCTCCTTCTCCTCCCGCAGCCCCTGGAGTTCTTCCTCAAGCTCCCCTATCCTCCTCTCCTTGATCCTCTCCTCCTCCCTCATTGCGTCCATCTGCTTCTGCGACTTGAGGATGAACGCGTTCAGGTCCGCTGACTTCTCCTGCAGCTTCTCTTGCAGCTCCTCCTCCCTCCTCCTCATCTTCTTCACCTCCTCCTTGAGCGCCAAGTTTGCTTCGTTGAGCTCCGACAACTTTTCCACCCTCTTCTCCTCCCCGGCTGACGCCAACCGCAGCTCGAACTGGCTCTTTCTCAGCTCTTTCTCCAGATCCGCCTTGTCTTCCTCCCTCCTCCTCAGCAGCTCCTGCAGCTCAACAAGCTGCTTCCGTACCTTCTCCTCCCGCGCCAGGCACTTCTTCATCGCCATGGAGAAATGCCCGAACACCTGGAAGCGATAGAGAAGAGTATGCACAACGATCAGCCAGTTCTCTCTTGCTGCTCCTCTTGCCCCCGCTCCCTCTCGCTCTCGTGCTCTTGCTCCCCCTCTGACTCCTGCAGCTGCTCCCGCCAGTACACTTGCTCCAGCTCCCTCCCATGTTCCATCCTCCTCCTCCTCCTCCTCCTCCTCCTCTGATGTCTGCCTTACTCTCCTGAGGTCTCGACTCTCCTCCTCCTTGACTGAGTGTAAGAGGGAGGAGGAGGAGGAGGCAGCGGAGGAAAGAGCAGCGGAGCTTCCTCTGCTTCCTCTGTCGAGGCTGAAGGAAGAGCCTGCCCTCTTGCGGATGTCGAGGTACTCGCGGAAGGACACGTTGTTGCTTCCCCTGCAACTTCGTAAGCACGAGATGAAACAGAGGAGAGGGAAGAGGAGGAGGAGGAGGAGGAGGAGGAGGAGGAGGAGGAGGAGGAGGAGGAGGAGGAGGAGGAGGAGGAGCTGCAGGAGTCGGAGGGGGAGCACGAGCACGAGAGCGAGAGGGAGTGAGGAGGAAGAGGAGGAGGAGAACTGGCTGATCGTTGTGCATACTCTTCGCTATCGCGTCCAGGTGTTAGGGCATTTCTCATGGCGATGAAGAAGTGCCTGGCCGCGGGAGGAGAAGGTGCGG
>NW_005434578.1:191686-214964 GCF_000315625.1 Guillardia theta CCMP2712
CATGTTGTCCTCCTCTCCTCATCTGAAGAGAGCATGTTGTCCTCCTCTCCTCTCCTTGACTTGTCGCTCCTCTCTGTACAGGCATCACAATCACCTTTCAACTCGCCTTCCTTTTGTTACTCCTGCACTCTTGGATATTTCCAGCATCTTGCCAATTGAATCCTCGTTTTTATCGTTGGCGCGATGAGGCACTCATGCTAGTAAAAGGTGCACGATCAAAGACAAGTGTGTGACCAACAAGTTGGTGTAAATTGATATTAACGAAGCTGCTCCATTTGCATGTAAACATGTACAAATAAGGAATGTTGAAAACTGTTGTTGGTGGAAATTACATGAACAGTCTAGAATGTGAGCTCATGGGCTAACAGACATTTGACTTGTGTTCTGCTTCTACGATTGGAGGTGTAGGAGTCTGAAGAGCTTGTCTGCAGGTCATGGAAGATCTTGAAAAGAATTTCAGCAAGCTGTCATGCAGCAATGTTGAAACCACTATATCTGAAGCTCCTGGGGAAAGAGGGGGGAGGGGGAGGCCTCGACAGGCACATGGAGGGGCTTCAGGAGAAGTCGGGGATGCCCAAGAGGAAGAGAGAAGAAGATGATGATGTTTATTGGCATGAGGAGGTGGAGGAGGAGGAGGAGGAGGAGGAGGAGGAGGCGGAGGATGGGTGAGGAGGAAGAGGAGGCGGAGGATGATGATGATGGGCGAGACTTACTTGAGATCAGCACGAGGAGAAGGAGCGGGTGACCTGATAGGAGAAGAGACCTCTTTATCGCCCGCACGTTCCTCCTTTTCCTCCTCCTTCTCCTTCTGCTCCCTCTCCAGCCCAGACACCAACCCTCCTTTCCTCTCTGCTTCTCCCTCCCTCCCCTCCCCTCCCTCCCCCTCCTCCTTGTTTTGCAGATGAAACGAGAAGAAGCTCATCATCCTCGACGCTCTCTGCTCGCTTGTCCTCTGCAGCGTATTCCGGACGAGCAGCATGCGCGACGAGTGACTCGACTCCAGCTTCATGGCCCCGTCCACCCTGCTGACCTCGTGCTGAACGATCTCCCTCGCCAGCTCCTCCGTCGCCCTCCTCCTCTCCTCCTCCAGCTTCGCTGCCTCCTTCCTAGCAAGGCTGAGAGCCTTCCCCGTAGCCTCTGCCTCCTCCTCCTTTCTCCGGTGGGCTCGCTGGAGGTTCTTGTGCTCTTCCTGTAAGCCCTTCAAGGCTCCTGCTTTATCCTCTGCCTCCTGCTTCCACCGCTTCCTCTCTTCCTCCTCGCTCCTCAGCGAGTTTCGTAGAACAGCAACGTTAGCACAGACCATGTCAAGCTCCTCTGACAGCTCGGCTTCCTTCTTCTTCCTCTCCTCCACCTCCTCCTCCATCTTCCTGACGGAGGTCGAGAGCCGCAGAACCTCTTCCTCCGCCTCCTTCCCCGTCAGCTTCAGTCGATCGATCATCTCGTTCATCAGCTTCTCAGTCCTCTCCTTCTCTGCCCGCAACCGATCCAACTCCTGCTGCTGCAGTGCTGCCTGCCTTGCCGCCTCCTGCTCCAGGTGTGTGATAGTCTCCAGAGCCCTCGTCCTCTCCATCAGCAGCTCCTCCTTCTCCTTCCCTTCCTCCTCCAGCTGCAGCCTGACAGACTTCAGCTCCTCGTCTATCTTCCCGTTCACCCGGCTCAACGTTGCATGCCGCACGCTCAAGTCATGGAGGCTCTTGGAGGCAGTTTGTGCCTCGTTCCTCGCAGCGTACAACTCGGAGGTCAGAGCTTTCTTCTCGGAAAGATGCTTGCTCCTCGTCTGCTCCCGCTCCTCCGACATCTCCTTGTTCTCTCCCTCCAAACGCTCCAAGTCTCCTCTCAGCACCCCAGTCTCTTCCTCCAGCTCCCTCACCCTGCTCGACAGCCCTGCCACAGCCTGCTCCAGCTGCCTTATAGTCATCAGCTGCTCAGATATCTCCGCCTCCGCCTTGGCTGCCGCCGCGATCCTCTCCGCATGCGCCTTGTTGCTCATGTGGTGGGCGAACGCAATCTCTTCGTTGACGGTCTTGACCCTCCGGTCAAGGATCGTTTTCTCCCGGTCCAGGTCGGCTATCCTCCTATCCTTTTCCTCCATCATCTCACTGATCAGATCGTGGTTCTCCGCGTCCAGCGCTTCTCCTGTCAGTGTGCTGAACACCTGCCGGGCAGCGTCACGGCTCGTCTGATCCTTGCAGCAACGACAGAGAGTAGCAGGGGAAAATAGGAGCGGGCAGAGGCAGAGGGAGAGAGTGCGAGAGGGGGAGAGGGAGGAAGATTGAGTGGGAGAGGGAGAGGTAGAGTAACAGAGCAAAAAAGAGAAGCAAAGAATCGAAGCCCGCCCCCCCCCCCCCCCCCCTTCGCGCAACAGCAGGCCCGGCACACACCTGAGAGATTTGAAGTACAAGTTCCCTCCTGTGCTCCTTTTCCCTGACGCCTTCGATCGCCTGCCGTGCGATCGTTCCAAACCCGAAGGAGAAGGCATACAGACCGAGATACAACTTCTCGATCGTCTCCTCTCGCATCCCCGTTTTCCTGAGTTGACCATGATCGAGACCTGCCGCGGACAGCAGGCTCCTCCCCTCCTCCTTCCATGTCGGCAGGACCGTCTCCTCCACGCTCTGCAGCAGGTTGTATGCAGTCGTGGTGGACTTGATCAGATCGGAGTTCCTCAGCTCCAGCAGCTCGTTCAGAACTGCCTCCCACGTGCTCAGCCCCAGCGACACGGTCGGTCGTGCATGCCGCTCCTCCTCCAGCATGACGGTGGTGCTGTTGTGCTTGTCCTGGTCCAGTGAAGACGGATCGCCCTCATCAGACGCCTTCCTCCTTACCATCATGGCACACAAGGTCTAACCGCTGAACAAACCCGTTCACACGAGGCGTCTCATTCACACAGCATTAGCCATGCACCGCGGCATATTCCACCAAGAGATACATCCATGCAGTCTGTATCGGCTAGCTCTCTCCTCAGTCTCTGTATCCTGCCCTCTCCTCTGTCCTCCTCCTCCTCCTCCCTTCCTCCCCTCAGCTCCTCTAGGCTGCGCCGCAAGGCCCATTGCGGGAGCAAGCCACCAACGGCTCTTATTCCCGTTACGGAAAAATAACGGGCAAACCCGGCAAGGATCGGGGAAACTACGAACTTGCTTGCAGTTGGCCGAATGGAGAGGGTCAGGACCTTTGTAATATCTACTATAGCCTCTATTATAATAATGATAACCTTCTACCCATGGGTCTCTACATCAATTCGCCCCCTTTCTTAGCTCTTGTTACCTCTGCTCCTCCCTTCCCAGCAAACCTCCCCGCCCTCCTAGCTCGTTCCTGGTCACCCACCGGCCTTCCCTCCGATCTCCAACCCTTGCTCAACATGTGCCATGATCAAGAGAAGAACCAGGCGAACGCATGGAAGGAGTGCGACTCTGACGGAGATGTCCTGATAGCAGAAGATGGCTTCGAGAGTGCGGGAACCGAGGTTGTGCAGCAGGCGCAAGAGCCGCACGGCTCCCCAGTCAAGAAGAGGCGGACCAACACCCAGGCACAGCAGCATGACACCAGCAGTGACGAGATGCTCGACGAAACGGCAGACCCTGAAGACGATAAGACGGACATCAAGAGCCCCGAGGACCTCCCTCAGGTCTCCAGAGACCAGCAAGAGCTCGTCAGCAGCAGCTCCATCAAACAGGAGGCAGAGGCAGAGTTGGAGGAGCTGAGCAACAAGTGCAACGAGCTGAGAGAGAGCGTGAAGGCGCTGGAGCAGAAGAAGACAGAGAAAGAGCTCAGCCTGGCCTCCCTGGCTAAGCAGCACAAAGCCACGCACACCGAGCTTGACAACCTCAGGCAAGAGCTCAATGAAAAGGAGGAGAGAGGTGAGCAGCTCTCGGAGGAGCTCCTTCAAAGGGAGGGCAGTCTGCAGGCATGCAAGCAGGAGAGGGATGTCGTGGTGAAGGAGCTTACGGCGCTGCGGGAGGAGGCAGAGAGGGGAAGGCAGGAACTACAAGACATCAGCGAACTCAGGAGAGAGTATCAAGCTATCAAGGATGCACTTACTGCTGGCAAGACTAGCAAGCAGGCGGCAGAGGCAGAGTTGGAGGAGCTGAGCAACAAGTGCAACGAGCTGAGAGAGAGCGTGAAGGCGCTGGAGCAGAAGAAGACAGAGAAAGAGCTCAGCCTGGCCTCCCTGGCTAAGCAGCACAAAGCCACGCACACCGAGCTTGACAACCTCAGGCAAGAGCTCAATGAAAAGGAGGAGAGAGGTGAGCAGCTCTCGGAGGAGCTCCTTCAAAGGGAGGGCAGTCTGCAGGCATGCAAGCAGGAGAGGGATGTCGTGGTGAAGGAGCTTACGGCGCTGCGGGAGGAGGCAGAGAGGGGAAGGCAGGAACTACAAGACATCAGCGAACTCAGGAGAGAGTATCAAGCTATCAAGGATGCACTTACTGCTGGCAAGACTAGCAAGCAGGCGGCAGAGGCAGAGTTGGAGGAGCTGAGCAACAAGTGCAACGAGCTGAGAGAGAGCGTGAAGGCGCTGGAGCAGAAGAAGACAGAGAAAGAGCTCAGCCTGGCCTCCCTGGCTAAGCAGCACAAAGCCACGCACACCGAGCTTGACAACCTCAGGCAAGAGCTCAATGAAAAGGAGGAGAGAGGTGAGCAGCTCTCGGAGGAGCTCCTTCAAAGGGAGGGCAGTCTGCAGGCATGCAAGCAGGAGAGGGATGTCGTGGTGAAGGAGCTTACGGCGCTGCGGGAGGAGGCAGAGAGGGGAAGGCAGGAACGTGAAAATCTCGACACAAATCTTGAGCGCTTGCGAGTAGAGCAGCAGACGTTGACGTCGGAGCTGACGAGAATGACGACTGAGCGAACGACAGTCGGTGTAGAGCTGACACTCGCGATCGACATGAGGGCCCAGGCAGAGGCAGAGTTGGAGGAGCTGAGAAGCAAGTGCGAGGAGCTGAGAGAGAGCGTTAAGAGGCTGGAGCAGCAGCAGGAGAGCAAGAAAACGAATGCCAAGGCACTTGACCGGGAGCAAGAGACACTGGAGGCTATGAAGAGTCAGCTCAAGAACCTGCAGGAGGAATACGACACGCTCAAGAGGAGCAGCGAGGCTGGCAATGGGTCTGCTTTCTCTAGATTCTTCCTCTTTGGTGGCAGGTCAACCCAGTGAGGTCACAGGAGGCCTTGAAATGTCAGATGATGACGGAACTGAAGAAGCCGAGGAGGTGATTGTGTTGTGGTGACGTCTTTCTCTATGATAGAAGAGGTTTGCGGCAGAGATACGTTGAGATCCTGTCTTTTGAGAGTGTGGTGTTATGAGACCTTTTTGGTTTCAAACATGAATTTGGAAAGAACAATCGAGCCCCTCGTTCATTCACTCGTGCTATTGCCGCCTCCATTAGTCCCTGCCTTAAGTTGGCTCGTTCGAGCAAACAACAAACTTGCCTGGATACGACAACAGGAAAATCAATGCAAGGATATATCCATTACAGGTACAAGAGCGAGGAGGTTTCAAACAGGGATCTCAACACCACCTATTGCTCTTCAGGCACAAATCCACCGCGGAGAGACGAGGAGCCGACGAGGCCTTGTCTAGGTCTTCTGATTCATAATGAAACAACTAGGGGCGATTCTTCCTTCTCCTGCTGATGCTGCTGATGCTGCTGATGCTGCTGCTCTATCTTCTGCTGCAGCAGCAGCAGCAGCTGCTGATTCTGCTCGTCCTCGTCCTCGTCCTCGTCCTCGTCCTCGTCCTCGTCCTCGTCCTCGTCCTCCTCGTCCTCGTCCTCCTCGTCCTCCTCGTTCTCCTCCTCGTCCTCTCCTCCCGTCGAGCACAAACTTCCTTACCGTCAAAGATTACTTAACTATCCGTTACGAACGTTTCGATGCGATGCCACGACATGGGAGGGAGGGAATAATAAAATGATTGAGGGAGAGGGAGAGACAAAGAAGATAGGGGAGGAGCGAGGAGAGCGAGGAGAGCGAGGAGGAGAGAGGAGGAGCTAGGAGGAGAGAGGGGGAGAGAGGAGGAGAGAGGGGGAGAGAGGAGCTAGGAGGAGCTAGGAGGAGCTAGGAGGAGCTAGGAGGAGCAAGGAGGAGAGAGGAGGAGAGAGGAGGAGAGAGGAGGAGAGAGGGGAACGAGGAGGAGCTAGTAGGAGAGACGATGAGGAGCTAGGAGGAAGAGAGACATGTTTCGAAGCTGCCTGTGGGCTGAATGCATAACGTAGGAGGAAAGGGATAGTAAGGGAGAGGCAGTGAAGGAAAGAAGTGCATTTATCCCTTGTCAGTGAAGGAAAGAAGAGCGTTTATCCCTTGTACTTAGCCTCGATGGAATCAGCCTAACGGGGGCATGTAAAGAGAGACAATGATCTGACTGCTCACGTCTAGACACACGTGTTCACTTCATACTTCATTTCACTTCATACTTCACATAAACATTTACTTCTTGTCATTAGTTTGCTTTCTAATCTCTCCAATTCCTGCTCCGTTCCAGGTCCTGCTGCCCTTCTTTTCGTTGTGCAGCGATGGAGTGCAGACAAAGTTTGCTGCTCGTGGGTCTGTTGGCGATGGTCGGTTGTGCTCATGGATTCTTCCGAGGAGATCCTGTGAGTCCCGGATCCACTCTGTGCTCCACCGCATCCTCGTCCTCGTCCTCGTCCTCGTCCTCATCCTCCTCGTCCTCATCCTCCTCGTCCTCCTCGTCCCCCCTTCACCCCTTATCCTCCTCCTCTTCACCCTGATCCCACTGCCACTACATCCTCCTCCTCTTTTTCACCCGCCAACCCTCACAGTTGTTCCTTCCTCGCGTCTTCAGCCGGCATGTCTGTGAGAGGCTTCTGACTATCAGAGCAGGTGCAGACGTTCAAGAGGATGCAGTTCCAAGGCAAGCGGACGATGTGGAGCGACGTGCTCGTCGGTCAGGGCCCCTTGTACGCCGTCGATCGATCGGTGAGCAGAGCATGAGGAGACGAGGGAGATGGAGTGGGTGAGAGAGGAGGGAGACTAGATGGAAGACAGGAGAAGAGAGGGAGTTGATGGTCCAGTGTAGTGGTGGATGTACACACATACCCAAAGTTGAGTAGATGCGCACTCTGAATAGAAGAGATGTAGGAGAGGGCGTTCGAGGTCGGACAGATGTTTCGAGACAGGACAGGAGGATGATGGTTTTGTGATCATTGCGGAACAGGTGGAGCTGAACTATCCTTACAACGACATCGCGGCATCGGACACGCTAAAGATGCAGCTTGCGTACGATCACGAGAAATTTTCGAGGTGAAGAGAGGGAGAGCAGGATCAAAAGAGATTGACAAAGTTGAAAGCGAATGGATCACAGTATCTGATGGGAACGGAAATCACCTTGACGTGTAAGAGAATGGATGTGTTGTTATCTTCTCACCTTCTTTCCTTGCCTCTTGTTCTCCTTTTATTTTTTAATGTCCTCCTGCTGCATTTCTTTCCATTTCCTAGGGGTATCTTGTCCTCTTCTCTCTCTTCCTATCTGGCCTGCTTGACCCTTTCCTCCGTGTTTCCTCAGTACAAACTCTCTTGCCCATGTTGATCTCCTCCTCTCTCACTGCCTGCACTTTTTCTCTTCCTCTCCTGATCTCTTGGTGCAGGCTGACCGTGGAACTTGTTTACTCTGGCAATGAGATCCATGAGATTCGTCACAAGTACAGATACAAGTAATGCTCCTCCTCCCCCTCCTCCTCCCTCCTCGTCTTCCTCTTCCTCTTCCTCTTCCTCTTCCTCTTCCTCTTTTGTTGCTTCACCTCTTCCTCCCTCCTCTTCCTCCTCTTCTTTCTTCTCTTGCTTCCCCTCCTTCTTCCCCTCCTTCTTCCCCTGCTTCTGCTTCTCGTCTTCTAATTTTTCCCGCAGGCAAGTTGAGCCTCACGAGCCTCATCCTGATCGCATCACCGTCGAGTATCACTGGTACCAGCCCTTCCCGTCCCCTATGCCCCATTCTCACCCATCCCACCCTGCTGCTGCTGCTGCTGCGGCTGCTGCTGCGGCTGCTGCGGCTGCTGCTGCTGCTGCTGCTGCTGCTGCTGCTGCTGCTGCTGCTGCTGCGGCTGCTGCTGCGGCTGGTGCTGCTGCTGCTGCTGCTGCTGCTGCTGCTGCTGCTGCTGCTGCTGCTGCTGCTGCTGCTGCCCCTGGTGCTGCTCCTGGTGCTGCTCCTGGTGCTGCTCCTGGTGCTGCTCCTGGTGCTGCTCCTGCTCTTGGTCCACCAGCTCCTCCTGCTCCTCCTGCTCCTCCTGCTCCTCCAGCTGATTGTCGCGCTCCTCTCAACCATGGCAGGATCTCCGAGGCAGATACCGACACTCGCATGGGGTTGGACTTTCTCTTCGCCGCTGGCTGCTGCGTCACCGTCCTCGTAGTCTTTGTGGTAGGCTGCAGCAAGAGGGTGGAGGAGAAGAGAAGGGAGGAGAGAGGGAGGAGAACGAGGAGGGGAAGGAGGGAAGAAGGAAGGAGGAGCGAAAGTGAGGAAGAAGCGAGAGGGGGGTGCGGTGGTGGTCGGAAGGAAGGGAAGGTATTCATGCAGAATCGAGGAGAAATGAGAGGGCAGGAAGGAGTTGGGAGAGAGGATGAAGGAGGGGGATGTGACTGCATGGAGCAGACTTCCTCGGACAACGGGGATCTTTCGGCCAAGAGGGCCATCGTCGTTCCTGAGTATGAGAACCCTGAGGCTCGCAAACCCAAGGTGAATCGCCTGCAGCTTCTCATCTTGCTCTTCCTCCTACTCCTCTTCCTTCTCCTCTTCATGCTCCTGCTCCTCGTCCCCTTGGTTCTCCTCGTCCTCGCCCTCTCCAACTTCTCCTCCTCCGCCGCCGCCTCCTCCGGTCAGCCTCTTCATCTCCCTGTGCTCATGGTGTGCGGCAGATCAAGAAGTTTCTGCTCTTCGACAAGGAAAGCGAAGCGACAGGAGGGCGAGTCATCGGAGACAACGACACCGAGAGCATCGTCACCAACGCCGAAGAAGAAGTTGGACCCCTCCCTTTCCCTTCCCGTCCACCCCCTCCTGCCTCCCTCCTCCCCTTCCCTCCTATCCCTCATTCACTTCCCTTGTCCTGCTCCGTTCCTCTTCTTCCCCACCCCCACCCTTGAAAGCCTTCAGCCCGCCACCCCTGTTCCTTCCTCCCCTCCCCTGCCTCTGCTCCTCCTCTGCCTGTCCGCAGGTGTTAACTCGCGGTTGGCAGGGGCTCCGAGCTCGGAAGGTGGAGGAAAGACCAAGCGATGCTAAGAAGGGCGAGTAGAGGAAGAGGAACGACAGAGAGTGCGCGAAGAGGGTAGAGACACCGAGGAGGAGGAGGAGGAGGAGGACAAGGCAGGAGGAGGAGGAGGAGGAGGAGGAGGAGGAGGAGGATTTGAAGTAGTCGGTGATTTCAATTATTGAGCTCAAGTATCGAGTCAAAAGCATAAATACAGGGAAAAAAATTCACAGAGGTAAAGAAAAGGAAAAGAGAAGAGAAGAGAGGGAGAAGCGAAGAACAATAGATCTCAACGAAGACAGGACGAAAAGGAGAGCAGGGGAGGATTCGGGTTAATGAACATGGAGGAAGGAGAGGCGAAGGAGAAGGAGGAGGGAACGATAACGATAGAGGGGGGGAGGGGAGGGGAGGGGTTCTTGTTCATGAGACAACACAGGAGCAGCCACCCTTGATGGTTCCTTCCCCTGCTATCGCCGTTGACTGCGCCATCGACTTGCTGCAGTCTCAATCAGAAGACCTTGAGATGAAACGCAACGCGGATCAAAGGCAGGGACGAGGATGACCACGAGGAAGTGAAGGAAAAGCGAGAGAAGTGATGGTTATGGTGGAGGTAGTGGTGGTGATGCTGAGGAGAAGGAGGAGGAGGAGGAGGAGGAGGAGGAGGAGGCAGAAAGAGGACGAGGAGGTAGTGGTGTAAATGGAGGAGGATAAGGGGCAGGATCAGGAGAAGAGCAGCCTTAGGTCAGCTATTCACCTGCCCATGGGGCTTATCTCCACTGAAGGATCAGGCAGGCCTGGAAGGCCCTCGAGCTCCTGTAGCATCTCTGCAACATCGTCAGCATCAGTCAATTCATCATCATCATCATCATCATCATCATCATCATCATCTGCTGCTGCTGCTGCTCCTTTCCTCCTTCTCCTCATCCTCCGCTTTTTTATGCCCCTGTACGCTCTGATTTGCACTCTGCCTTGCTCCTGTCTGAATCTTCCTCCCGCCCCTTATTCTCTCGCGCTCCTTCCCCCATGCCCTCCTGCTCCTGCTCTTCCCGCTCCTCTCTTCAACTGTCGCATCTCTACCTAAGGCCGTCGGGCGAGATTCGGGCACTCTGTTCCATCCCTTCTCAATGAGGCCTGCGGACATCTCAATCACACAAGGAAGCAGAAGCGACGATCAGAATAAGATGAGGATGATGCTGATGATGAGGATATGAAGGAGAAAGAGGAGGAAAAATTGGAGGAGATGGAGGAAGAAGACATGCAGGAGACTTGAGCAAGCACGACTTGAGCAAGCACAAACGAACCTGCAAAATCTTTCCATTCAACCATCTCCAATGAGGGACGAATCTTCTCTCGATTTTTCTGTGCAACGTAGTGAGCAAGATAGGTAGCAATCCTTCCCTCTCCTTTCATTCTCCTCCTCCTCCTCCTCCTCCTCCTCCTCTCATCTTTCAATCTCCTGCTCCTTCCCTCCCTTCCTTTGCTGCTCTCTCCATTCTCCATCCCCTCCTTCCCCCCTGCCCAAAGTCCTCCTTCCCCCCTGCCCAAAGTCCTCCTCCCCCCCGCTTGCTGTCCATCTGCCTACCCTCTCCCTGCCTTCCTCCCACTCCTCCTCTCCTCTCCTACCACACTCGTAAGCTCAGCTGGAGGAACATCCGAGAAAGGTTTGACCCCCGTTGCAATCTCCCACATGACAAGCGTGCCTGTAACGCATGCAACCGAAATTCAGCTGGTTGAGAGCTTGGGACACAAGGTTTACAGCTATAGATGTCAGCTTTTTCTGTGTACACGCCCTGCTTGCAGCCATACACCTGCTCGAGATCAGAGGAGGGCAAGGAAGAGAAGCAGGGGAAGGAAGAGGAGCAGACCAAGGGAGACGGCGGAGGGCGGAGAGGAAGGCGAGAGAGAGGAAGAGGAGAAGGAGAGGGGTAAGGGAGGAAGATGAGGAGGGGATGAAGGGAGAGAAGAGAAGGAGGAGGCCGGGTTGAGGGGGTTGACCTCAGGTGCCATGTATCTTCTTGTGCCCGTCATGCCCGTCAGCGTTCGTTGCAGACGATCCTGAGAAGCAGCAGGTAAGAGAACGCGAGCCCACAGAAGATACTCGCCTTCTTCTTCAACGTTCTGCTCACTCCAAAGTCTGCAATCTTGATCGTGCGCAAACCCTCTGTATGAATAAGTCACGGGGAGGAAACATAAAGAGACGGGAAGAATGAGGAGGACGAGGGGAGGGACCAAATCTCTACCTGCCAGCAAAAGATTCCCTGGCTTCAAATCGCGATGCATGATCATGGGTTCCTTCAGGAAGAGGGTTAGAAGCGGCTCAAGTAGCAGGAGGAGGGAGGACAAAGAAGGCGATGAAGAGGCAAGTCAAGTGTGAGAGGAAGTCAGGGCGAGGGATTCTAGCAGGTGATGGTGTCAAGGGGAGATTGCAGTAAGAGGAGAGGGTTAGCGAGAGAGAAGAGGGAGGAAGAAGAAGAGCGTGCAAGCGAGCACGTGCTGGGATGAGCGCAAGCCGTGGTTGCTAGGAGTTAAAGTCGAGACGAGGGACGGGGCAGCGGCTGACCCGATCGTGCAAGAACGCCAGTCCCTTGAGAAGGCCTCTAGTCCAGGCCGCTAGCGTTGGCCGCTGCTTCCTCCAGCTGCAGAGGATCGTAAGGAAGAAAAGCACATATCTCCATGAAGCAGCTCACTGCAGCTGCATGCCCTCCATGCTGGCGAGAAAGTGGTCAAGCGTGGGGCCGTTGACCAGCTCGAGGAGGATGACTGGATTTCCTCCGGGCCCCGAGCAGACACCGTAGAAGGCTACGATATGCGGGTGAAAGCTGGAAGGCAGGGATCAGCCTCGAAGGAGAGAGAAGGTGCCGTCTCACCCTATCTTGGACATAATGTAGATTTCCTTGAGAATGTCCTTGTACCTTGACGGCAGATGTCAGAAAACCTCCGAAAAGGGTTCAGTGCACAACATTTGGGAGCTCGTATTGGAGATGTGCTTTCCTTTCATCTGTTTGGCAGCACAATCGTGACCTCTCCACTTCACTCGGTGCACTTCTCCCATGGCTGAAGAGAAAACCATTAGATGGGGATCGCGAGAGCAAGTTTCGTCATGCGACTGGTGGGGATCGGGCAAGGGAAAAAGAGGGCGCAAGGCAGGATGAAGAGGAAGGAACAGAAAGAGGGAGAGAGGGAGAGAGGGAGGGTGCAGGAGGTACAAAAGAATAGTGAAGGGACGGGGGAGCGAAGTTCTGACCTCCTTCGGAAAGGTTAGAAATCCACTGGATCTCAGAGAAAGGCACGTAGAACTCATGCGAGATGTTGGCTGAGTCCATCAGCTTGACATCTGCGGGGTTCGGCTTTGGACGAGGGGGTCCATGAGCAAGGATCGCACGGTTTGCGAAGTAATTTCTCTTCCCTCCAGCAACCGTCCCGTCCATGTTGTGCCAGCTCGAGTCGACGCCATCGTTCTTCCTGCTCGTTCTCCTCACTGACGAGCCGATCTGTGAGCTACCGGAGATGTCGAAGCTGATGCCTGTCTCATCGATCGCATCTGGCTTCCTATGGGAGGCTTCATGCTGCGACCCCTCCGGTGAGTGCGGCTGCCCTTCGTCAGCGGGCTGGGATGGCAATGGCTGCGCATTGCCGCCGTCTTCCGCTTGCCCCTCCTCCTTCATGTTAGCGCATGATGAATGATCCACCCAAGTTTAAGAGCAGCGAGTCTGACATGACTCGCAAGTTCACAACAGCTGCCCTCCATCCCACCCCTGCACGTCCCCTTTATCACTCGGATGAAGACGGCCAAGGCATGGGAGACTGTCTTATATGCCAGAATGTCACCATGTGCATCAAGCGGGCGACCGATCGCTCTGCATGTGCTACCAGCTATCCATCCACTTGGTAGCAGTGGATGCCGCCCAAATTAGCTGATCGCCATGTCTGCTTCCCAGGTGTTATGCAGCCATCGAGCCGGTCAGATTACGGGAGGAGGGGAAGTACAAGGAGGATACAAACTTCTGCCTTGCATGGCTCTAATGGTTCACATAGGCAGGACAAGGGGGAGCAGCTATCATGCATGGTACCATTCACTGCTACCGACCTCCGACTATCACTTGCCCACCATCTGTCACTCTATATACAGAGCTGCCTCATACATTCATCTAGCCCTGATGTTTGATTGACTGAGACATCCTACTTCGTATGTTTGAATCCCCGTCTCTCCCCGTCCTATCTGACTCCCAAAACGTGCTGTCAACACATGTCCTCTCCCCCCTCACTCCTTTCATGGTTTCTTTCCTGTTCCCCTACATCTTCTCGTCTCGACTCTCTTCATCCTCCTGGCCTCTACCTTCTCGTTCATTTCCCTCCCCTCGTCTCTTCCTCCCTCCCTTCATCGCCTTCCATGACGTGCCACAACCATGGCGCTGAAATGAACCATGGCGCTGAAATGAACCTCCTTCCACACACCCCTCCCATTAGTTTCCTGCATACCCCTCCTTGCTACACCCCCACCCTTCATTTTGTACCCCCACCCCCTTTTTACGATGTTTTCAGAGTACAGAAGCCGATTTGTTGAGCTTACCATTCCTGATCACCGGTCATAATTCATAAAGTAGACCCCCTGACCCCACACAAATTTCCTCGTACCCCTTCATTTTCTACCTGACTACCCCCTATCGTAGTCATTCCTGGGCGTGTTGACCCACAAAATTTTTAGTATTTTAAATGTTAATATCAATATTGTAAAATATTTTATTCTCTACCATATTGCTTCCTTTTCAATACAGAAGTTAGTTAAATATGCAAGTTTTTTTTTTGACGAGTACGTTCATCACCCCCCCTAGGTAAAGGGATTTTGACTACAGGATGACCGGTAGTTGAAATTATTAAAAGAACGTAGTTGAAAGGGAGTGTTTTCAGATGTTCCTCCATCAGCAAAGGGGGTGGTACAAACCAGGGGTAATACCCTTGCAACTAGGAACCTTTGATTTTTGTGGCCCAACTACCCCACCTACCTCAAATCCTCCCTATCAAAAGTGGATATAGGGGGTACTGGGGTCCAAATGACGACCCCCCACCCTAGGATGAGGGCATATGAAATAAGGCCTCTTGTCTACTTTTTTGTGCACTCCCGCAAGGCAATGAAGTTTTACTAATAAAAGTCAATCTCAGTGACGGCGTCACTACCGGCCGTCAGCACTCGCCGAGTCTGCCGGGCCGCCCCTCCAGGACCAAAGTTAAGTTAACTTTGAGTAAAGATTTAAGTTAAATCACGAGTGCCAGTCTACAGTGACTAGGTCTGATCCGGTGCAGCTTCCGCCGGCCCGGATCAAATGGCTGGGGCGGGCTTGTCAGGTCTCTCCCCTTCCATTTGAGTAAAAATCTCTCCCTGCTCTTCATGCGTGATGTGGTGCCCCCAAGCAGCAAGGGACCCTTGCTAGCCCATGCTGATGGGCCCAGACGAAGGCGGCGGCAGCAGCGATGATGACGATGATGATGACGATGAGATGAAAATGTCCATTCCCATTCCCATTCCCATTCCCATTCCCATTCCCATTCCCATTCCTATGTCAGTGTCAATGTCGAGGATGGTGATGACGAGGATGATGCTGATGATGCCAGTGATGCTGATGCTCAATTGGGAGATTGTGGGGATTTCTTGATTGTGAGGATTACGAGAAGATCTTCTAACGGAGATGATGATGCAGATGCAGATGTTGATCTCATATCGAACATGAACTTGATGTTTAACATGGTGATGGAGAGGATGGTGATGATAATGGAGATGATGAATGTGGTGTAGATTGAGATGAAGGAAAGGCCAAGAGGATGAAGATGAATTCAGTGGCCGTAGTAGAATTGGTAGAAGGAGCGGATAAGATGTCGATGACGGAGATGGTTACCGTAATGAATGTGACGATAGAGCTGTTGAATAAAGGACCAAGGTGTAGGAGGAGGAAGAGGAGGAGGAAGAGGAGGAGGAGAAGGAGGAGGAGAAGGAGGTGGTAGTGGAGGTGCAGTAGTAGCGGCGGCAGCAGCAGAAGCAGCAGGTGTAGGCGCTGTGCTGGGATATAGAACGAGCCATATCACTCTGTATAAATGTCAGTGTTGTTCGCTGTTTGGTCGAAAGAGGCAGGCGTTGCTTGTTTGTATTCCAAGTCAGACAATATTCCTCATGGTATATTGACTGACACTAGATGAATATTGAATGACACTAGATCGTTTATGTTCTCCGGGACCCCCCTCGTGTATTCCTCTTCACTAACACACCGTGTCCAGGTTCCTTTGTAATAACAGGGCTGCTCAGATGTCAACCCCGGATCAATCGAACAATGCAGGCAACGCAGTCCCTGGTTAGTGGCAACGAGAAAATTTGCAGTGACAGTGACCCTGAAGCTTTCAGTTGCGCTTTCAAGGCCGCGGGAGAAAGCTCCTGAGTGGCAGAAGGATAGAGACGTCAAAAACTGCACCAAGTGCAAGGTCTGCATATCCTGACTGAGGTTGCCCTTGCTGATCCGCATGCAGAATCCTTTCTCCCTCTTTGTCCGAAAGCATCACTGTCGTCATTGTGGGCAGGTTGCGTTTGCTTGCGGGCGCTGAGCGTACTGAGGTGCCGTGGTCAGATTTTCTGCGAGGAATGTTCGGCGAAGACCTGCACCATTCCACAATTCAACATGAACAGTCCCGTCCGAGTTTGCGACGATTGCTTCATAAGTATTTCCTCCAAGATCTCCCGCTCGCGTTCCATGGTGTTCTGACGATGATGCGCAGCTATTAAGAGGACCAACTTCGATTTTCAGATCTGAGCGCATGCCTTCACTTTCCTCCCCTCTCCCGCTAGCTCACAACATCGAGCATTCCAAAATCAGCAAGGGCGGCAAGCAGTCTCCGCCGCATGCACGGATCTTGAGTGTTTCACTATGAATAAATCATCGATATACAAGCCTTCCTCTCTCACCCACCTCATCATAGAACTTTGCTGCTGCTCACATTCTCACCGCCTGTTCTCGAAGCCAACCATTCTCCTGCTCCTGTCTTGTTCTCGATGGGCCCTGCCGGGTTCGCACTCAATGCCAACCATTGAGTGCTATACGCTGTGTACAGCAGTAACAAGTAGAGAGGAAAAGATCGCGGGGAGAGAGCGGCTTTCAAGGACCAGAGCCTCTGCAAGTCGACATGATCAGCATTGTACATAGCAAGAGACGCGACAATGAGAGAAAAGCTCATCCAGAAGCACGACTGGATCCGAGTCCCCATGAGAGCGTTCGCCAGCATTGCTGTCAGAAGGATCTCACACGAAGTGGCGAACGCCTTTGTTATCGCGCTGAAGTTCTTGAGCGTGTAGGCTGTGCACAGCCCCCCGCTGACCAGGAGAAAGACGATACACGCTATGCGCCATGTTACCCGCGTCATCCAATGCGCCGCCCCGCTCCACGAGAGCACAAGAGCGTTGAGCACCGACGACATGGAGTAGAGCACGAAGTTCGAGCGGTTCATGCTGGAGCTCGTCGCAGGGCTGGCCTTCTTGAGGAGGAGCTCGTTGCAAACCGCCGCGAGGCTTGAGACGGTCGCCTGCAGCAGCACGAAGAGGAAGTGAGAGGTGCGAAAGGAGGAAAGAATGCCCCTCGATAGCTTGTCGCAGTCTATGTTTGCAAGCGCGCAGCCCAAGGTGAGGATGATCAGAGACGTCAGAACTCGCAGAGTGATGGCCTTGTTGAAGAGGATGGACCAGAAGAGAGCGGTGATGAGGATCTTGATATTCATGAGGATTGTGTAAGTTTGTGGCTCGTAGTTGGCCAAGTTCGAGAACGTCAGCAGGTTGCAAGCTGTGTACAGGAAGGCAGGAACGACCATCTTCCAGTCATGGTGCAGGAACGCATGATACAGCTGCTGCTGCAGCGGCTGCTTTTCCAGCCTACTCTCGATGGTGAACATGGCGAAGGAAACAGCAGCTTTGAGGATCTCCGAAAGCAGCACGAGGGACGATGGTTCATAGTCGAAGCTCCTCCCCCGGGTCGTCTGCTTGATCAGGACTGCAAGGAGGCTGAAGATGAGGACGTAGAGTATGAGTGGCGCATACTTGCTCCCCGTACTCCCTCCCCCTCCTCCCATCCCATCCCTTCCCATCCCTTCCCTTCCCTTCCCTGCCCTGCCCTGCCCTGCCCCACCTGCTCTCTATTCCTCCACGACGATTATTGCTACCCGTCCTTTCGACTGGTTTAGGACCCCACCCCTATAGAGGAAGAGTGCCACAAATGCGCCCGATGCGCAGAAATTCGCAGATGCGCAATGTGGGCCTTTACCTCCTCCTCCTCCTCTTGAATATCACAAACTCCTCGTCCTCGTCCTCGTCCTCGTCCTCGTCCTCGTCCTCGTCCTCGTCCTCGTCCTCGTCCTCGTCCTCGTCCTCGTCCTCGTCCTCATCCTCGTCGCTCTCTCTGCTGCACTCTCTGCTCTTCTTCAACGAGGGGAAGACGAGGAAGTCAGACGTGTACGCTACTTTCCCTCAGTGCAACTTCTACTCCGAAGGCGACGACGTCTTCCACAGCACGGGATCATGGCCGTACATGTACCGTATCTCGAGCGAAGGGGCGGTAATTCCTCCTCCTGTTGGCATGCGATCGTCCTCCCCCCTCGGGGGCCTCGGGACAGGGTCAGTGGAGCTGCGATCAGACGGATCTTTCAGGGACTGGCTGGTGGACAACGAGGGTCCAGGGCTGTGCGAGATCTGCAAGAGGAGCATCAAGGAAGAGATGGTTCTAGCTGTGAAAGCTTCAAGTGCAGAGAACGGGTGGGAGGTAGCCAAGGCCCTGACAACCAAGACTGTGCGACTGAGCGAGCACGAGCTGCTGCCTACGGTAGATGAGCTGGTATACAGAGGAGGCTTCCCAGTGTCAAGCATGCAGGTAGCGGACAGGAGCTTTCCTCTCAACCTGACCTTGTTCGCTTACTCTCCCTTCTCCCCGTTCGATGTCGCCATGTCTTCGATCCCTTCCATCGCTTTCGAGCTCCTCGTCGACAACCCTACGCGCTCAGCGTGCAACGTGACGTTCGGCCTGACGCTGCCGCTGTTGGCTGAGAAGGATGTAGTGCGCCTGCCGTTCCAGACTGCAACAGTCGTCGGGATGACGGGGCACGTTAGGAAGGAAAGTCGGTTCGAGGGAGTGTTCACTGTGGTGGGGCTGGAGGAGGAGGAGGAGGCGAAGCTGGTGGGATGCGAGCTCAAGGTTTCGACGGGGCATGGGTCGAGCTCTGAATGGAGGGGGCGAGTGTTGGATGTCAGGAGGTCTGATAGCGAACGACAGCAAGTAACCTGGACCTCGTCCTCACTGCATAGCGCGCAGGTGAATCAGTCCGTCCTCTTGCTACAGTGCGAGGTGCGGGAGGATGGAGATGTACTTGCGGTCTTGCCGGGCATGCCCTCCCTCTCTGCCTGCAGGACAGCATGTGAGGAGGCACTGGAATGCTTGTGTTGGTCGGCGCTGCCTGTCAATGAAGGGCTAAAATGCGTCCTGTTGCGCACGGTCTACCCTGCGAGATGGAGAGCCGGGGGATGGGCCGGAGTGAGAGGAGAATGGCGGGTGCAGGATACCTCGGGGATGCGACGCAAGGAGGGTGGAGAGGAGGAGGAGGAGGAGGAGGAGAAGGCAGAAATGAATGCTGCAAGGGTTGGGCTTCAAGTACGACGTGAGGGAGAGTCGCACGCGTCAGGAGAGCTCATGGTGGTCGGGCTGACGGAGAGGGAGGAGGGAGGGGGAGGGAGGGAGGATGCGGTCCATGCTTCTTGTACCGTGAGGAACACGTTCGGCGAGCTATGGCACGACCTGCTGGCAGGCAGCTCTAGCACGTGCGCCAACAGCTCTCAGCTCCTGCATGGCGCATACGGAGGATACAGCATACGGCAGGAAGTGGAAGGAGAAGGAAGGTGAGAGGGCACAGAGACGTTCCGATGGAGGTGGTTGAGGGGCGATGTTAGGTTGAGGATGAAGCTTCTTTTCTCCTGGCACCTCCCCTACCGCATTCATGCAGGAAGAGACGTCGGCAACGCTTACGCTACTCGCTTCTCCTCAGCTCAGGCTCGTCGTGTTGAGAGGGAGAGGAGGAGAGGAGAAAGCTGACACGCGAGTTCACAGGATGCAGCTGAATATCACCTCCGCCACGAGCCCCGCATTCTCCGAACCATCTCCTCCTGGAATAAGATTTTCGCAGAGAGCAGTTTGGATCATCCGCTCATTGACTTCCTCATGAACAGGTTAATCATTGGTTGCTCTCCTCTCCTCTCCTCTCCTCTCCTCTCCTCTCCTCTCCTCTCCTCTCCTCTCCTTTCCTCTCCTCTCCTCTCCTCTCCTCTCCTCTCCTCTCCTCCCCTCTCAACTTCTCTGCACCTCTATCTGTTCTGCTCTGCTTTCCTCTCTCTCTTCTATCCTCCTGCTCTTCTTCCATCTTTCCCTCTCCCTCTTCTTCTTCTCTCACCGATCGCTCTCACCCCAGCGTCTCCAACTTCATCAAGACTGGCTTCCTGACTGCCGACGGACGATGGCGCCAGTTCGAGTCTTTCTCTTGCAATGACGTGGCATGTTGCCAGCTCGTCTCCTGCTCCTCTCACTCCTTCCCAGGAACCTGTCCACCTCCACCTCTACCGCTCTATCCCCCTCGCCCTTCTCTTCCCTCAGCTGGTTCGAAACATTCTGGACACAGGTACCATGCTCGTTCCCCTTGCCTCCTTTCCTGCTGATGAGTCCTCTTCAATCTTGCTCTCCCTGCTTATCCTCTCGCCTCCTTCCCTCTCCATTGCATCTTGCCATGGTTATTGCTGCTGCTGCTGCTGCTGCTCCTGCTCCTGCTCCTGCTCCTGCTCCTGCTCCTGCTCCTGCTCCTGCTCCTGCTCCTGCTCCTGCTCCTGCTCCTGCTCCTGCTCCTGCTCCTGCTCCTGCTCCTGCTCCTGCTCCTGCTCCTGCTCCTGCTCCTGCTCCTGCTCCTGCTCCTGCTCCTGCTCCTGCTCCTGCTCCTGCTGCTGCTGCTGCTCCTGCTCCTGCTCCTGCTCCTGCTGCTCCTGCTCCTGCTGCTCCTGCTCCTGCTCCTGCTGCTGCTCCTGCTCCTGCTGCTGCTGCTGCTGCTGCTGCTGCTGCTGCTGCTGCTGCTGCTGCTTCGCCTTACTGTCATTCAGGATACGCTGTCACACAAGAGAGCTGTGAGGGATACATTCCCGAGACGTTGGGCGAGGGATGTGGAGGAAGTCCAGGCACACTCAAGTCATATCACGTCTTCTTGTCTAACCTTTCCTCCTCCTCCTCCTCCTCCTCCTTCTCCTCCTCACACGTTTCCTCCCCCTCCTCACCCCCTTCTGCTATTCCTCCTTCTCCTCCTTCCCTCCTCCCTCTTCCTCTTCCTCTTCCTCTTCCTCTTCCTCTCCCTCTTCCTCTTCCTCTTCCTCTTCCTCTTTCTTGTTTTCTTTCCTTTCAGGTCCCATAGATGAGCCCAAGTTTCCTTGCGGCTCGAGGATGATGGGAGATTCCAACCCCGGCTTCGTGCTCAGCGTCCTCAACCTCTTCATGAGCACTGGCGATCGCCGCGTCCTCCTCGACTTCCTGGAGCCTGTTATGTAAGCGAGGAGCGAAGAGAGAGGAGGAGGAGAAGGGACAGGAGGAGGAGACGAGGAGACGAGAAACATAAAGGGGAGAGATGAGCAGAGATGAGCAGAGCAGAGCAGAGCAGAGCAGAGCAGAGCAGAGCAGAGCAGAGCAGAGCAGAGCAGAGCAGGAGGGTGGAGAAAGAAGAGAGGAGAGGAGAGGAGAGGAGAGGAGAGTAAATGAGCAGAGGAGGCAGGAGGATGTTGTGTGTAGTGGAAGAAGTTTTGAGATCCAGACCACAAGGGTCAGGGTGTGTGTCTAGTGTTAGAGGAGAAAGAGAAAGAGATCCAAGAAGTGGGAAGGAGACAAGGAGACGGCAAAGTAAAAGGAGAGGAGACAGGGGACAGGAGAGAAGAGGGAGGGAGAAGAATGAGGGAGCTCTTGTTTACCCTCATCACTGAAACATCTTGCTCTCCACGTCAGGAAGGCGGTTCATTGGCAGGTTGACAGGTCCTCACGCTTCGGCCTTCCCCGACACCTTCAGAACACCTACGACTGGTTTCACTTTCACCTCAAGGACGTTTCCGCCTACAACGCCGTCCTCTACCTTGCCCAGCTCGCAGCAGCAGGTAGGAAGCGGCTGGGGCGGCACGAGCCCTGACGCAGATGCTAGAGAGGATCGCAGCTCTGGTACAAGACGACTCGTTCCAGCACTACTGCCAGCTCCACCTCAGCAAGGCACAAGAGAAGGTCAAGGAGGTCAGCTCCCTCCCTCTGCTACCCTGCTACTTGCTTCCCTCTCCTCTGCTTCCCTCCTCTCTCCACCCGTCCCCTTCTCCTCTATCCTCTTCTTCCTCCCCTCTCCTCCCCTCTCCTCCTCTGTCCTCCCCTGTGGCTGCTCGCTGCTTCGAGGCTGTTCTCGCCGCCCTATCGTGACTTGCTGCCGCACCAGCTCCTCTGGAACGGCAGGTTTCTTCGCGCATGGTGGAACGAGGAGGGGGAGCTTGTCGAGGCTCTTCACACGGAAACCCTCTACGGGCAGCTTTGGGCCTTCCAGCTCAACCTTGGCCTGCTGCTGCCGTGAGTTTCAGCTAGAGGTGTGCTGGAGTGAGCGACGAGACAGGAGGGAGATGCTGCTCTCGCACCTGGAGGCGGAGATGGGGATCGCGTCCACCAAGTTCGGGCTGCTGGTCATGTCAAACTACTCTGGACGAGGTTGAAGTTTGACTAGCCGTTGAACCCGGAGGTAACGCGGGAGGGGCAGGGGACAGGAAGGCAGGGAGGGACAACCTGATCTGGGAGGCGGGCTCGCTCACGTGGTCGACGCTCTCCGTCTTCCTCGACGTGCCGCTCGCTCGCGCCCTCCTCCCCCTCTCCAACGTCCTCGACAAGTCTGAGCGACTCGCTCGACCCTCCAGCCTGACTCGCGTCTAGGTATCGCCGTCACTTGCAAGACTTGTGGGACTGGAGGGACCTGACGGCGGGGCCCGGCATGGACGCGTAACCTGCATGCGATTGCCGGTGCCGCACTGACGGGGAGCAGGAGCGGAGAATGCGGCAAGAAGCCTCCTGGAGTGTCAGTAGACGGACAGCCATGGTGTAACTCCCACTACTCCCGTCAGCTGGTGAGACGTTCCTGCTGCTCTCCGGCTCCTCCCCTGCTGCTCTCCTGCTCGTCCCCTGCACCCTGCCTCCCTCTGCTGCCCCTCTGTTGTTCACCCACCTGTCAGATCGGATGGAGCATCCTCTCTGCGCTGAGCCGAGGATTCTACGACCCTTCCCAGCTGAAGCTGAGCTTCGAGCCAGCTGACGGATGCCCTCGGGTCCTCCCTGTCTTCTTCGCAGGAGCGGCGGGTGACCCGCTCGCTCTCTCACTGCTCTCTTGCTGAGGATGAGGTGGGCAGGAACGCTGGACGTCAGAGCAGGGAAGTTTCAGCTGCTCCTGGGCCAAGTAGCGATAAAAAAGTTCGTCGTGAGTTGCAGGAGGTGGAGGGAGGGGGAGAGGGAGGAGGGATGCAGGGAGGTTAACATGGAAGGAGACTGGACCCTGTCGGACAGCGGAGGGTCTCTGCAAGCTTGAAGAGCAAAGGGTGCATATAGACAAATGTAGATAATGATATGATTGTAATTTTACACTTGAAGTTAGTTGAATCTCATGTAGATATGACATTGTAATTTTACACTTGAAGTTAGCTGAATCTCATGTAGATACGATATTGTAATGTAATACTTGAAGACGCGTATCTCGAAACATCTCATCTCTTCCCATCCCCATTCAATCCAACCTCCTGTTGTCTCGCTTCGTCTCAGATGAGATCTTATCTTGTCAGAATGTCCTTCAACCATGAATTGCTTCTGCCACTTGTTGCCCTCGCATCCTTTCTTCTTTTTTCAAGTCTTGCTCTTCATCTTCTTTTGTTTGTTTCACCGTCTCATCGTCATCCAATCTCATGATTATTCACTCGAGCCCTTCTACTTTATCCTTGATCCCTGCGTCTCCCTCGCCCTGTTTCAAAAGCCTGTCTCTCCCTCCCTCCC
>NW_005434578.1:215064-235385 GCF_000315625.1 Guillardia theta CCMP2712
CCCTCCCTCCCTCCCTCCCTCCCTCCCTCCCTCCCTCCCCTCCCTCCCTCCCTGCATCGCTCGCTCGCTTCAATCCTCCTTTTCTTCCTCCATTCCTTCCTTCCTTCCCAGGAATAACTTCAACCATGTCCTTGCTTCCTTCAACTCCAATTTGATTGCAAATTCTTGCCAGCCCTCCACTCAAGACCTTTACCTCTTGTGGTCAATCTATCTACCAACTCCTTCTATCTACCAACTCCCTCTGCCCCTGCCCCTGCCTCTGCCCCTGCCCCTGCCCCTGCCCTGCTTCTCCTGCTGCTTCTTGGTATGCCCCTACCTCCTCTCCTGGCCCCTCCTCTGCGTATCCCCCTCCTCCGCTCGGTTTTCCCCTCCCTCCCTTCCCTCTTCGTGCATTGCGAAAAGGTCAGCGGTTAAACTGTGGGATACCCAGTAGGTCCGTGAGACTGTCTGAGCGAACCGCATGGCACAAAAGGGGGCACATGCGAGAAGGGACGGCGGGGGCAGGAGGAGGAGGAGGGGGAGAGAGAGGGGGAAAGGGGGGGGGGGGAGGAGGAGGAGGAGGAGGAGAGGGCGTAGAGGCATGGAGCGGAAGTAGAGTCGCCTCAACATGGCGGGCAGGAAAGGGAGGAGATCTGAAGTTTTTCCTCCCATTCCAACAAACTCACGGGGATCTTGTAGACGCAGGCAGACGAGCGAGAGAAAATGACGAAGATGAAGTACATGGTGAGATTCCGTCTCTCCTCCCTCCTCCTCAACCTTCCCGCAGCCTCCTCCCTCCAAGAGGCTCAGCCCCCTCGACCCTCCTTACGCCATCAGGACGCTACAGCAGGAGCTGGTAGGAGGCGCGTCTGCGAGCGTGAGTTGACATGGTGATGGACAGGATCCGATGGTGGAGGGGATCCTTGCTTCCTCCGTCCAGCTGCCCAAGTCTACAACTCACGGGCATTCAGGAAGGCCCCTGTGCGAGCCGATGATCACCCCTCACTCTCCCCAGACCAACAACGGGTGGGGCTCCGGCCGTGCTCGCGTCCTCAGTTCTGATCGATCCTCAGGTACGCTCGCAACTCTCTAGGAGGATTCTTCACCACGTGAAAGAACGCGCAATCCAGCCCTCCTCCTGTACTCCCAACTTAACCCCGCTACTTCCCTAGGAATGAACCTCCTCATGTCTTGCCCTCCTGCCTGCCATGGCAGGGAAAAAATCTTGCATCTCGAGTCGCTCGTGGAGCGTTAAGGAGCCCTACCCCATAGCAGCGTCGTATCGCTTCACCAGCCCGCCGTCGTGGGAGAAGGGAAGGTAGTGCCTCCGCGTGAGCTCCCGCAGCCCGTCGACCCACACCGGGACGGTAGTGAGCCACACGAGGGAGCAGATGACGAGGCCGCCGACTGAGTCTGCATGCCGCGAGCCCGGGAAGGAGCCAAACCTGTGAGCGTATGAGATGGTGACGTCACGAGCTTGCCTCCGCCACTCACTTGACGATGAGACCGCACACGAGGACGATGATGGAGCCTAAGACGTCTTGAGCCGTGTGTAGCCACCTTCGAGCACACGTCAGACATGCCAAGCAGCAGCAGCAGCAGCAGCAGCAGCAGCAGCAGCAGCAGAGGAAGCAGCAGCAGCAAGAAGCAGAAGCAGGGGCTCACAGAGCGTAGATGTTCATGTCGCGTTGCAGCTGCTCCTCTTGGAAACTTGGGCTGGGCTGCCATGGCTCTCAGCGATCTCCTCATCGTCCTCCTCTCCCTCCTCTCCTCTCTCGTCCTCCTCCTCCTCCTGGAGACATGCATGACCTGCAGGCGAGAGGAGCTCGTTGATCCTCCTTGGTACAAGCCTTCTTCTTCACAGCACTCCTTCTTCGCGTGCGCATGTCCATGGCCGTGCCCGTGTCCGTGTCCGTGTCCATGGCCATGGCATCCGCCATGCGCTGCATCGCAAGAATCGTCAACCGTCAGTTCATCCTCCACACTGGGTAACTGATCTGAATGGCAAGGAAGACCTCCGTGCGAGTGTCCGTGCCCTCCAAGGCTGAACATTGCCGCGGCGTTGAGGACGATGCCGAGGACGGCGACCACGAAGTATGCGGTGCCGATGTGAGCAATCTCCTTGGTGTGTGGGGAGACGAACAGTCTTTGAAACGCCTCCATCCCCGCAAAGAACGTCAGCACGAGCGTCGTCGTGCATGTCACCATCCCCCCCAGCACCCCGATCCTGTGGCTCTCCGCGCCCCCTGCGAGCTGGGCTCGGTTGGTGATGATGGCTATCCCGTAGGTTCCAGCATCCGCGAGGTTGTGGAACCCATCGCTCAGCAGCGTGATCGAGTTCATCTGAGCGCCGAACACAATCTCACTGCCGCCAAATGCTTAGAGCGTGAGGGGTCAAGGCAACATGTCTGCACCTGACACTGAAGGCCAGCGTGAGGCCGCCGAAGAACCAGAGCTGGTGTGAGATATGGAGGCCATGCACAGGATGCGATCCTGTCATCTCTACTCCTCTGTCTCGTCTTTCTCCCTGGCAAGGAGCTCCAGCCCTACCGTGACCTCGTCCTCCGCAACAGCGTTCAAACCACCTCCTTTCCAAGGGTGCCTCGAGGCTCCTAGGCCTCCTCCCCCACTTTCATCTCTCCTCCTCTTCCTCTCTCAACGATCGTCTCACGCTACAAGCTGCTCCCCTTCCTGCTCGTCAGCCCCTCCTCCTCCTCCGCTCCCCCTGCATCAGCGCCCAACACGCATGACGCTGCATGGACCAACCAAGAAGCCCGCCTCAGAATACAAGGTGTGCCTCATAAGGCAGGCTGAGCTCAATGTCAATCACGATGAGCAAGCAGGACTCAAGGGGAAACAAGGAGCATGCGGAGTGTGGCAGTGGAGTGAGGATAGCTTCGGGTGTGGAGAGGTAGCAAGGCATGGGAAAGCTTCTGATAGTGCGCTGTTGTATGCAAGTTTAATCCGTTATCTTACATGCAAGGGCCTCTAGCAGACTCCTTCATACCTCCTTCCTCATACTGTACATGCCGACATCTCTCCAAGTCTTGTCTGTTTGATTGCTCTGCTCCACTCTCGTCCTCAAGCATCCCGTCTCCTCCATCCCTGCGCTTGACCTGCCGCCTTCTCCTGGCGCTGAGATGTGACAACAATGTGTCCTTGCGCTCGAGCCTCCTCGAATGAGGCAAGGAGCTCTGATTGGATACGAGCCAAGCAGCGACGGCAGTTGCAGCTTGTCATCTGATGGGCTGAGTGCTGCATCAGTATGCAGCCGCTCGCCATGACTTGCGGTCTTCTCTGCTCGCCAACTGCGGTCATCCGAGCAGAATCGTTGGGGGCTCGTAAGCTGCGAGCTGGGGAGGCTGGAGGATGCGTCTTCATGATGAGCTCGCTGTGGCGTCTGCGAGGGACCTGTTTCGATGGCCGAGCGCATTCGCCCAGCCTCTTCTCCGACATGTCTGATCGCAAAGGGTCCCATGACACAACAGCGCTCAAGACTTTGTAGAGGTTGGAGATGGCGACTTGGAGAGTGAGGAGGAGCCCAACCTTGGTCTTGCCTGCCAAGAGAGAGTGCGAGGATGCGTCGCCATTGATCAGGAGGTCGACAAGAGAAGGCATGCTGGTGCTGCTGCTGCGCGTGGTGGTGCTAGTGCGCGTGTTGGTGCAGTGGGCCTGGTCTAGTCAAGTAAAGGGCAAAGGGGTTTACTACAGGAGTATTTTACTACAGAGATCGGAGATCAAAAACAAAAATGGCCAGGAGCCTCCGCTCCAGGAGTTATAAGGTTTTATATAGACCAAAAGTCTCCTGCGGTTTGTGAGGGTCCAAAGTTAAGTTTACTAGTGAGCTTATATGATAGTAGTGGTAACACGGGGAGAAGAGAAGAGACAAGCAACCCTTATCCGCCCCACTGCTGCTATGCCCCTGGCAAACTTGAAACTGATACTGGTCTCTTCACTGCGCCGCGCGCAGGACCATTCCCTCGCCGGCGTGCGTGCCAGCTCACTCCGCCATGTACGGTCGGGCTGTGGCCGCCGCCGAAGGAATGAGACGCATACAGTACCGGAACGCACCTGCGATTATGGCAGCGAAGGACAGGGAGGCCTTGAGCTGACGAAAGATGCTGGACCGGATGCGGCAGTTTTCAAGTCGGATCACCTGACTCCGACATCTTGCAAGGCCGCTAAGAGGCCATCCAGCGCTGCCGTTCCCTTGTTCGCCGAGCGGTCTGCCAGCCACCACAGAACTTTCGAAAGCGCAACTCATCATCCTGGAACTTCCGAGTCCATCATCAGTACTGGCGATGATGGGAAGAAAGGCCTTTGGCGGGACGTGCTGAGCATATTCATTTCCATGCCCTCGGATCTTCCTCTGTGCTGCTGCTTACAGCAAGTTTGCTCCGAGTCAGGTCCGGAACCCCATAATAGTCACAGTTTCAAAAACATGTGACATGCTCAAGTCCAGGAAAAATCGGCCTCCAGTAGCCTGCATTGGCACCAAAAACCAGAAGGGGGAGGGCAGCAAGGGGAAAGGGCAGCAAGGGGAAACAAGGAGCATGCGGAGTGTGGCAGTGGAGTGAGGATAGCTTCGGCTGTGGAGAGGTAGCAAGGCATGGGAAAGCTTCTGATAGTGCGCTGTTGTATGCAAGTTTAATCCGTTATCTTACACGCAAGGGCCTCTGGTAGACTCCTTCATACCTCCTTCCTCATACTGTACATGCCGCCATCTCTTCGAGTCTTGTCTGTTTGTCTGCTCTGCTCCACTCTCGTCCTCAAGCATCCCGTCTCCTCCATCCCTGCGCTTGACCTGCCGCCTTCTCCTGGCGCTGAGATGTGACAACAATGTGTCCTTGCGCTCGAGCCTCCTCGAATGAGGCAAGGAGCTCTGATTGGATACGAGCCAAGCAGCGACGGCAGTTGCAGCTTGTCATCTGATGGGCTGAGTGCTGCATCAGTATGCAGCCGCTCGCCATGACTTGCGGTCTTCTCTGCTCGCCAACTGCGGTCATCCGAGCAGAATCGTTGGGGGCTCGTAAGTTACGAGCTGGGGAGGCTGGAGGATGCGTCTTCATGATGAGCTCGCTGTGGCGTCTGCGAGGGACCTGTTTCGATGGCCGAGCGCATTCGCCCAGCCTCTTCTCCGACATGTCTGATCGCAAAGGGTCCCATGACACAACAGCGCTCAAGACTTTGTAGAGGTTGGAGATGGCGACTTGGAGAGTGAGGAGGAGCCCAACCTTGGTCTTGCCTGCCAAGAGAGAGTGCGAGGATGCGTCGCCATTGATCAGGAGGTCGACAAGAGAAGGCATGCTGGTGCTGCTGCTGCGCGTGGTGGTGCTAGTGCGCGTGTTGGTGCAGTGGGCCTGGTCTAGTCAAGTAAAGGGCAAAGGGGTTTACTACAGGAGTATTTTACTACAGAGATGGGAGATCAAGAAGTGCTACTAGTGTTTTATCTGGAGCTAAGTCTCCTTTATATTGTACCTGCTTCGACCGGGCTGTGTAGTAAAACTTCTTTTTGATAATTTTTTTTGGCAAGTGATGAGGGTCGGTGAGTCTTTTACTCAACGATAAGTAAACAATCAGTACGAGGACAATCAGGATAGTTTTATAATACTATGATAAAAGACTGACTCGGCGGCGCGTCGGTCGTGACACCGATGGCCCGGCCCGCCGCGGGCCTGGCCGGCGCCTGGCCGGCAGGTGCCACGGTGAGAGCAATCGGATTCTTTGAGTAACATAAAAGCCCGTGATCGGATCCGGTTCCGAGACCGGGCCGTGCCTGGCACTGCTCAGTGACACTGACCGGACTGCGGCACCGGCGCCGCGGGCAGCAACTTTGAGTAAAAAGGGCAAGGTCACCAGTACGGTCAGGCCGCGGGGCCCCGCTTCAGATAACTTCTACTGGCAGGCACTGTTACTCTCAGAGTCTTGAAAATCGGGCGGCCGGGCCGGGGTAGTAGTTGCCCGGTGTGGCAGTCGGCGGCCCGGACTCTGGCATGTCACAGTGTGGCCACTGGCGGCCGGGCGCATTTCAGTATCGGAGGACTAGTATTGTTGTGCCAGTGACCATGATCATACTAGGGCGAGTCCGCCACGATGTGGGATGAGGCGAGTGAAAGAGGCCCGGGACTCGCGTGGCACTCAGGCCTGGCAGTGCCACCCGGTGACCGGGCCCCGCCGGCGCCGGTCGCCGGACCGTGCACAGAGGTAGGAAGAACTATTGCAGGGCCTTCTTTAAGTGATCAACGAACTGTACTGCCAAAAGTTCATCAACCTCGAAAAACCAGAATGCGGGTGGTGGTAGCGGCGGCTGGGGCGGTGGAGGAGGAGATGGGGAGGAGGTTCGAGAGGAAGGAGCTGGTGGGGACAGGGATTCTTGTTGGGAGAATGACTCCTCAGAGAGACACGGTCCTCTTCTTCATCCCCACTCCTGACATGGGCGGTAAGTGCGACTTTCATGTTTCTGCTCTGTCCAATGCATTCGTGCTTCATAGTTCTTGTCAGTCCTATGCCACGCGTCCTTTGCCTCCTCCTCACGATAATGATTCGTGTGTAGATGAGAAGGGAACGTGGTCCTCTGTCGACGAAAGTTGGATGTTCGAACATGCTCGGGAAGTTCAGAGGATGCTGCCGGGAGGGCTGATGGTGATGGGAATCTACTTTTTCTGCCCGACGGATCAGGTTCGATGCTGAGAATCAGTTGAACAAAGGATGACATGCATACCTCCCTCCTCCCTCCTCCCTCCTCCCTCCTCCCTCCTCCCTCCTCCCTCCTCCCTCCTCCCTCCTCCCTCCTCCCTCCCTCCCTCCCTCCCTCCCTCCCTCCTCCCTCCCTCCCTCCTCCCTCCTCCTTCCTCCCTCCTCCCTCCTCCGCGCCCCCCCGACGTGCCTCTATGAATGACTCAGCTGACCTGCTCGAAAAGGTGGGCGCTAAGGCGAACATGGCTTTCTCCACCTTGCGGAGGCTGGCACGAGTGCAGTCAACGATCTGCTTCCTGGTATCATGACGACGACGACTATGGAGATGATGGAGATTATTTTGAAGTTGATGATCATGATGATGATGATGAGGAGGAGGAGGAGGAGGAGAAGGACTTTGACATGGACGATGATGGAGAGAAGGATTAATGTTGATGTGATGATGATGATGATGATGCCTGCGTCAGTGTGTTCGTGGGGGGATCAGTTTATGATCTGTTTTACATCTCATATGGCTTCTTGTCCTGCTTTCCTCACGATCTTCGAGTCTCTTCGTAACGAGATCGGCAGGACGAGCAGGAGGAGAGCGAGATCGGGGCTGAGCGACTCTTCTTCCATATGTGCTCCAAGACCAGGAAGAGCACCTGCAAGGTACAAGAAGCCCCTGCTGCTCTCCCTCCTGCTGCACCCGACCAGTGCTACCTGATGATGCGTTCTCCTTCCCTCATCCTCTGCTTCTCATCCCTCCTCTCGTCTCTGCGTGTCTTCTCCGACTCCGCTGCCGTCTCTTTCATCCCTCACATCCTCGACAGGCGTACAACGTGAAAGATTCGTCCAAAGGCAGCCATCCTGCTGAGCTCAAGGTACTTGTCTGCTGTCTTCCTGCCTCCTCTTCTTATCTCCCTGCTGGACTTCTCCCTCCCTCACTCCCTCACTCCCTCACTCACTCACTCACTCACTCACTCACTCGCTGCTTGATCCGTTGCTCTGTGCTGCCCTCCTCCATCGCATCCTTGCTGAACTCTCTCCCTTCTTCAATCATTCAATCTGCCATGCTGCTCATATCCGCATCAGCTTCAGGGCGATGTTTTCTCAGGCTTTGTTGGAGTCAACAGCAGGTAGAGGAGGAGGATGGCGAGGGAGATTGTTGGGGGTCTTGATGGAGTGAGATAAGCACCAAACAAGGACGGGACAGGGACAGGGACACTGGCGGGGGTGGGGATGAGGGATGAGGAGGAGGAGATAGGAGGGGCATCGAAGGTTCAAGGTCCTGACTTATCTTTTCCGTTTAGTTTTCACTTCTCGATGTCCGTCAGCATCCCGCGGGTGGAAGAGGCGACCAAGAGCGGGAAGCTGAACAGCCTGTTGGAAGGGAAGGTGATGATAGCGAGGACGAGGGCGAGGACGAGGGCGAGGGCGAGGGCGAGGACGAGGACGAGGACGAGGACGAGGACGAGGACAAGGACGAGGATGGGACAGGAAGGGAGGAAACTTGAGACGCACGGGAAGGAAAGAAGGAGGAGCTCCACGAGCTAAAATGTGGCACCAAGCAAGACGATCAGGAGGATGAGTAGAAACAGAGATGCCTAGAAGCCAGGGAGGAGAGAGGATGTTATTGAGGGGTATAGAGAAGCCTAGAAGGGAGGAGAGAGGACGGTATGGTGGGGTGTTGGTCGAGGGGAGGGGGGGGGGGGGGGCAAGAAGAGGATGAGAGCGCTGACTACTAGCGCAGGTTCGCGAGAAACTTTCCTGCATCTCCAGTTGCATCTCCACCATCGACGATACGCTCGTGAGCTCGGAGCCGCTTGTCGGGGGCGGGAAGGGAGGGAAGGGGAAGCAAGGGAAAGCAGGTCAGGACAACCAGCTCCTTGCTGTTGGGTGGTGACGTGAAGGAAACAGACAAGTCCAGCAAGGGCGGAGCTGAGCCGCAGGAGCTGGAGCTAAGACTGTTCTCTCCTGCTGGCTCCGGTCTGCACTCTGGACTCCCAGTCGGGGTCGGAGAGGAGGAGGAGGAGGGGGGGGGGGAGGAGGCCCTTCATATCTCTGGGGAGATCATGAGTTACGGGATTGTGATGGGATCGGAAAGCTCGATAATGGCTGAGCGGGTAACCAACAGCTCTTGTTGTGTTGCTGCTCCGCTCTGCCTTCTCCCTCCTCACCCGACCCTCCTCTCCCTCTCCTCCCCCCCACTCCTCCCCGTTCTTTTCCTCGTCTCTCCTCCTCCTCTTTTCCTTTCCTCTTTCAAATCTCTCTTCCTCTTCTTATCCTCCCCTCCTCTATCCTCCACTAACACCTCTCTCCTCCACTCGCTCACCCTCCCCTTGACTGCTGGACGTCAGGCCATCAAGCAGGACCTCGTCGCCACCATCTCGCACAGGTTTGCGCCGCTTCGTTGCAGTCTCCAGCTGACTGCCAGCAGGGTCTCGATGCTCCTGGAGGAATGGGAGCTGCAGGCGTCGGAGAAGGTCAGGAGCTTCCCAGCTCGAGTCCAGCTCTGAGCTGCAGCAGGGGAGCAAGAGCGTGCTTGAGGAGGCCGTGAGCAAGGGGAAGGCTTCCTCCTGGATCCTCCCCAGCCGCCTCTGCTTCCCGCTGGTGAGTCCGACATGGAGACTGCGAAGTGGAAGAAAACAGGCAGCGAGGAAGTGAAGGAGGAGAAAGTGGTAGTGGCGATAGGGATGGACGAGGAGGACGAGGCGCGGCAGAAGCAGGAGCATGAGCAAGAGCAGGAGAAAGGAGCAGGAGCAGGAGCAGGGGCAGGAGGATCAGTAAGAGCACGAGCAGGAACACGAGCATGAGCACGAGGAGCAGGAGCAGGAAGCAGCAGCAGCAGCAGCAGCAGAGAGGAGCAGGAGCAGGAGCAGGAGCAGGAGCAGGAGGGGCAGGTGAAGCAGGAGCAGTTGACGGGCCCTCAGAACGGCGTCATCAAGTTCTTCGCGCATGTCATGCCCGGCGACAGTCCCAGCGATGCTCTTGAAAGTCTCCAGCAGATGCTGCCAAGCATCGTTGCTGTGCAGGTGACCTGCCCCTCTCCCTCTCCCTCTCCCTCTCCCTCTCCCTCTCCCTCTCCCTCTCCCTCTCCCTCTCCCTCTCCCTCTCCCTCTCTCTCCCTCACCTTCTCTTCTTCTTGCCCCTCTTCTCTTCCCTGCCCTTCCCCCCCTCTCCTTGTGTTGTTGTTCGTCTCCTCTTGCTCCCTTCAGCCTTCCTCACGCAAGCGGCAGAACGTCAACGATCCGGACAGCTTCTTCGTTGCTCGTGAGAATGTTCGTGCCGCTCCTTCCCCTCCTCCCAGTGAGCCTGCAGCTCCTTGATCTCCTCGTCCTGACGATAGGGCAGCCAAAGCAAGGCCCCAAGGAGGAGCAGCAGGAGCAGCAGCTGGGTCCGAGAGCGCTGGGCAGGCGGCAGGAGGAGGAGGCATGCTGGGAGTGTTGATCATCGAGCTAGTCTGACCTGATGGCAGGGGGTAACGGCATGTGGAAGTACGTCGCTGTAGGAGGTGAGAGGAGAGGACGAGGCCCAGCTGCGGTCGAGCTGAGAACGTGGGTGCAGGAGTGGTGGCCTTGTACGGGCTCGAGATGATCTTTGACTTCTTGCCCTTCATTTGAAGAAATAAACAAGAGAACGACAGCTGGAGGGAGAGAAGAGGAAGAGAGGGAGGGGAGCAGGAGCAGGAGCAGGAGCAGGAGCAGGAGCAGGGAGGGAGGGAGAAGTAGTTGCAGCCGGAACCGCAGGGAAACGGAGGGAGGGAGTGGAAGGGGGGGAGGAAGTGGTGGAGAGGGAGAAGTAGGACGTGCTGGTAGGGGAGATCGGCTTATACGCTGATGACTGACTTTGACTTGAGCCGAATCCTCTTGCTGGCCTCCAGCAGACCCTCCTTCCTCCTGTGAGCTGGTCAGTCGAGAGGCGCAGAGGAGGCAGCTGGCGACATTAGGCTCTCGAGCACGGGTGTCGTGTCGAAGACCCACAGGGTCAGGGTTGACGGCCCCTCCTTGCTGCCCTGTCACGTGAGACGTCACGTGCTGCTATCACTTCTCAGCTCGTCAACCTGTCGAGATCTGCCCAGCAGCTGCTCGACAGTGCGGCGGAAACGCTGGTGCTGCGTTTGGATCTAGAGCCACATTTCGCAGCTCAGCAAGGTGGGGGTGGGAGGGGGAACGAGGAGGGGGGGAGGTGGACGCACCTGGCGGCGAGTCAGCACGTGTCCACTTTGACGCCTCTGGTCGTTGGCCTGCCACGAGTTTCACATCTGGTCGGCCAACGAACCAGCAGGCACAACCCGCAAACATGCGTCCAGCTCGGCCTCTGCTGCCAGGATGACGACTTTGAAGTTCGGGGAGGCTTCACAGGGCCCAGCAGGGGACCCAGCAGAGCAGTTGTTGACAATGTCAATGTACTTGTCAACCTGCAGCCAACGTCAGCGGCAGCTTCGCAACGTGGGCAGCTGAACACCTGCTGGAAGCTTGTCATCGTCTTCTCCATTACCATGTGCCTCCTGCGCCTGACCCCGAGCTGGTGAAGGGAGTGTGAGGAGGGGAAGGCTGCTCTGCAACTTCACCAGGAACATCTCGTCCGCCAGAAAGATTGACTCGCTGAGTACCAGGAGTGAACGCCACAAAAAGGGAGGAGAGTACGAGGACAGTACGGAGAAGAGAGGCAGGCAGGCAGGCAGGCAGGCAGGCAGGCAGGCAGGCAGGCAGGCAGGCAGGCAGGCAGGCAGGCAGGAAGCAAAGAAGCAAGGAAGGAAGGAAGGAAGGAAAGAAAGCAGGGGAAGAGACTCAGACCGGTGGAGGTACTGGGAGTGCACCAGAACGTCTTGCTCGCTCTTGTCGTCCCGCAACTCGTTGGCCCTACAGCCGTGGAGTGGGACGGGGCAGCAGGGAGGAAGCTGGGCTACCTTCTGGTCATGTCGTCGTCGTTGATGACGTGTCCTCTTGTCGTCGGACTCCATACGCTCTCCGAGGACAGCATTGTCTTCATCTCGTCCGCCGACACGTGCACGTGCGTCTCGTCGCAGCCCCCGCCATGCCCAGGCCTGACGGCAGCCTGTCAGCGCCCGCACGGGCCCTTCCTCCAGTTCCTGTCCAGCTGCTGCAGGACTTGTTCGAGCGTCGGGTCTTGATTTCCCTGCGTCAAACCTGTCAGAGGGAGGAGCAGCTCAGCTGGCTGACCTGCTGGTGCAGCCTGATCATGTTCTTAGCTATGCGCTTGAGAATAGCGGTCTGACAGCGCCGTCAGGAGCGGGAGTACACGATGGAGCAGGAGCAGGAACTAGTAAAGAGGAACAGGCGGTGGTTGAGAAGGAGGACGAGGACGAGGGAAAGGAGGGGTTCAAGTGGTGGTGGTGGAGGAGGAGCAGGAGGAGGAGCAGGAGAGCAGCTGTCCAGTCTACCTTCCCCGAGCCAGGCACTCCAACAATGAAAATCAGGAGGCGAGGGGTTGAGAGATCGACACGAGAGGGTCCGGCAGCACACTCGCTCTCCTTCCTCTCCTCCCGACTTGCCGTCCCCCGTTCTACCGCATGCAAAATTCCTGCATGCAACCTGCCAGGCCACATCACCACCCCTGCTCTTGCCCGCGCAAGTACCCCTCACGTGCTCCTCGTCGTCGTGAACTCTCGACAGGTCCACTCGTGACTTGGGCAGCACCTGCACTTAGGCGTCAGAGGAGGAGGGCGGGACGTACAAGAGCCTACGGGCGCCATGGACGGCTGACATGAAGGAGAAGGAGAAGATGCGTGAGTTGCGAGTCATGGCGCAAGATAAACTTACAGTCCATGGGTTTCACAATGCCTCATGATGCTGAGTAAATGACGTAAGTAACCTGCAAGGTAGAAACGCAGCAAGTTGGAGGACAGGAGCAGCAGAACCAAGAACCAAGCAGCAGCAAGCATCGTCATCATCAGAAAAGAAGAAGAAGGAGAGGAGGAGGAGGAGGAGGAGGAGGAGGAGGAGAAGGATGGCGGTGGTGGTGACGGTGGTGATGGTGGTGGTGGTGGTGGTGGTGGTGGTGATGATGATGATGGTGATGATGATGGTGGTGGTGGTGATGATGAAATCCCACCTGTCCTTGAGAACTTCGGCATGTTCTCTTGTCCATGGAGTATCGTAGGGAATGGAGTCGACGCTCTCCCTGGTGTGTACGTTAATCTTGATCGGCAAGGTCAGCAGCAGCCGCAAGGAACCTCCAAAGCAGACATGCATCTTCCGCTCTTGTTGTGTTGTGGTAAGGACATGTTTGCTCGTCTGAACGAGAATCTTCATGTAAAGAATGAGATGAAACTGTTGCAACTCCCCCTTGCTCCGATCGCCCCACGGCAATGACGGCAAGCAGGGTCAAGGAGCAGAGGAGCTTTCCCATCATGTGAGGACGAGTCATCATGTGAGGACGAGTCATCATGTGAGGACGAGTCAGCCACCGCCATCGCTCATAGCTCATCGCTCATCGCTCATCGCTGAACCCGAGCCCGCCCCCGGTAACTTATAAGTGCTTTTTAGGGTCGTGCCGGATTCCGAGGCGGCTCGCCGCCGTCCCGCCGGGATCGGATCGGGCTTCGGACTCCGGGATATGATGCCGGCCCGGGGCCGGAGTCGGCCGGCGGCCCGCCGGGCTCCGGCCCGGGGCTCGGCGGCCTTGCCAGTGGGTCGCCGGACCTGGCCAGTGTCGGCCGGCCGGGAACTCACGGCCCTGCCGCGCTGCCAGTCTGAATTATAAGTGAATGTCGCCGGCCGGGCGGCGCCGTCCGACCACTGTCATGGAGTCCGTGCCGAGCTTGACCATGTGACTATCTGAGCGGCCTAGTAACTAGTAAGAACTCGGGCGACTAGCGACTCCTTGGGAAGGGGTCCTCGGATCCGTCTAGTCGCCGTGCCGTGACCCGCGAGCTGCCGCGGATATGGATGGAAGGAAATTCCCCGTTTAAAGCTGAACTTAGCACTAAAAGCAGTTTTAGCAGGCTCATGACAGATCTTCGAAAAGGAATCTTTTCAGTGCTAGTCCTCGTGATAGGCTGAGAAGCCTTACAGCCCTTCCTCAGCGGCACTTTGTGCAAACCGCTAAGGTGAGGGCCTAGTCTGTTTCCATTGAGACAGACTCGAGAGAAGTCTAAACTAGTGGGGGGCCTGGTACAACTTCTTGCGGCCTTTACAGCACACGGTGCATCCTGTCATCCCGTGGAAGCCTTCGAACTCTCGGAACATTGCAGAGCTTGCCACCAAACCCACGACGCCCCTCCCTCCCTCCCCTCCGTTCCCGTCAACACCTTCCCTCCCTCCCTCCTACGTCAACACCTTCCCTCCCTCCCTCCTACGTCAACACCTTCCATCCCTTCCTCCTACGTAAAGGCCTTCCATCCCTTCCCTTCGCTCCCTCCCTCCCACCTCACCGCCTTCCTTCCCTCCTTCCTACATCAACACCCTCCCTCCCTCCCTCCCTCCCTCCCTTCCCTTCGCTTCCTCCCCTCCCTTCCCTCCCTCCCTCCCTCCCTCCCTTCTTCCCGCCTCTCTCCACGCGCTGAGACATTCATGATGATCCGCGAGATCAGCTTCCAGTTCGAGCGACGCAAGCCAACCCCCGTTCTCCGCCTCACCCCCTACAGCGACACACCCTCCGACTCCACGCCCTCCCGCGACCAGACCAGACCCCCAGGAAGCGCCCAACCTCTGCCCTGCCTCCTCCAATCCGAGCGTGAGAGTCGTGGTTGTGTCCGATGGGAGCGAGTGCCTGCACAGCGTGATGCGAGCGAGAGTCAAGGCGCAGGCTCGCGATCGAGCTCGAGCGAGCATGCCGCAAGCTTGAAACAAACAAGCGAGGAAGCTTAGGGAGCGTGACACTATACTTTGTAACACATCTGCTTTGTTTTTGTAAATAGGGATGAGAGTGGTAGTGAGAATACACGAAGATGCAAGTCTACTACTATCTGCCTTCTGCTGGATAGGTTGGTTGCCGTATCTTTTGTGCCAACAAGCTTGTCTGACCATGAGACGGACATTTGACTGCATCACTCGAGGAGACTTCTGAGCTGCTGACCCTCTGTTCATATCCCCCCTGCTCGATCTGTGCAGGAGCAGAAGCTTGTGAAAGCGAAAGTGCAAGCATGAGGCGAGTCTGCTCATGCAACAAGGAGCACGAGCACACGTCCATCCCTCAGCCTGTATGACGATCAGCCTCTTGAGCTAGAAGGGCCTTTTCTCTCCTCACATCGTATGGCACGCTCGTCTAGCATTACTCAACTTGTCGGATTGCGATCATCAAAGAAACCAGGCTCACGTCTGTCATTGGTGATCATATCCTCCTCTTTCTCGTCTTCACTGCCGCGAGTCTCTCGGGATTGACCTGTTTCTCAATCTTCTGTTTTACTTGCTCGATCTTATCCTCTTCCTCTTTAATCTTCTATCTTTAGATCCTTCTCAATGAGGATTGCTTGTAAATACTATGATACTTGAAAGTTGATTTATCTGAGTCTTCAAGTTCAGCCTTCACTAGCATGGCCTTGTCCCACTGATGCGGCTTGTTGGTATCACTTCTACTTGACGATATCCCAACGCTACTATACGAGCCTTGAATTCACAACAACGGGAGTCCTGCCGCGGCGCGGAGCCTTTGAGAGCGGCCTTACCGTATGGTCCGCCCGGCCTGCAATCACTGAGTGCCCGGCCCGGCCCCGGCGCCAACGAGTCCGGGCCGAGTCACTTAGTAACTTGAAGAGCCACTGCCATCGTACGGCCGGTGTGCCCGATCGGACGGGGCGGCGACGAGACTGGGGAACCGGGTAGACATACTTTACTCACAGATCGGGATGATCACGTCAGCCTCCGGCTGTCACGCTGTCACAGGAGCTTGTAAGCCCTCCATGAGCTCCCTTGGGACACATTTCTAAAAGTATTCTAGCTGAAAGCGTGACAGCTGCTCGAAGATCGCCCGGCAAGGTGAAGCCCTCGTCTGTTTCCATTGAGACAGACTCGAGAAATGTCAGACCTAGTGGGGGGGTCTTACACCTTCTTGAAGCCTTGAAGGAAACCATATCCATTGGGCTCTGCGACCCTTCTATCTTGCCCCGGTACCCTAAACTTTCCTCCCTCCCACGTCAACACCTTCCCTCTCTCCCTTCCTCCCACGTCAACACCTTCCCTCTCTCCCTTCCTCCCACGTCAACACCTTCCCTCCCTCCCTTCCTCCTACGTCAACACCTTCCCTCCCTTCCTCCCTTCCACCCTCCCTCCCACGTCAACTCCTTCCTTCCCTCCCTCCCACATAAAGGCCTTCCCTCCCTCCCTCCCTCCCTCCTCACCGCCTTCCTTCCCTCCCTCCTACATCAACACCTTCCCTCCCTCCCTCCCTCCCTTTCCCTTCCCTTCCCTTCCCTTCCCCTTCCCTTCCCTCCCTCCCTCCCTCCCGCCCGCCTCTCTTCACGCGCTGAGACATTCATGATGATCCGCGAGATCAGCTTCCAGTTCGAGCGACGCAAGCCAACCCCCGTTCTCCGCCTCACCCCCCTACAGCGACACACCCTCCGACTCCACGCCCCTCCCGCGACCAGACCAGACCCCCAGGAAGCGCCCAACCTCTGCCCTGCCTCCTCCAATCCGAGCTTGAGAGTCGTGGTTGTGTCCGATGGGAGCGAGTGCCTGCACAGCGTGATGCGAGCGAGGGTCAAGGCGCAGGCTCGCGATCGAGCTCGAGCGAGCATGCCGCAAGCTTGAAACAAACAAGCGAGGAAGCTTAGAGGGAGCGTGACACTATACTTTGTAACACATCTGCTTTGTTTTTGTAAATAGGGATGAGAGTGGTAGTGAGAATACACGAAGATGCAAGTCTACTATCTTGTTGTAAACGTGTGGCTGAGCATATCTTGACCTGTCGAGACCCGCGTCACCTCACTGGCCCCCAAGGCGTCAGCAACTGACATGAAGTGTGATGGACTGCTTGAATGCTCTGCCAGATATCACATGCTCTCCCTCGCTTTCCGTCCTTCCGTTCCTCCGTTCCTCCGTCCTTGTCGCTCTCCCTTCTCTCACACCAGGCTGTCTCCGTCTCTCCTTCTATCCGTCTCCCCGTCTCACTGTCTCTCCGAGGCTTCCTTTCTCCCTCTCTCTCAGTAAGCCGGGGGTGTCTGTGTTGGTGTTTTCATAGTTGTATTGGTGTTTTCATAGTTGTATTGGTGTTTTCATAGTCTTGTATTGGTGTTTTCATAGTCTTGTATTGGTGTTTTCATAGTCTTGTGTTGGTGTTTTCATGGTCTTGTATTGGTTCTCCAAGTATTGTGTCAGTCTTTTCGAGTCTCTCTGTCTACCTGATGCCATGTTGGAGTACTTGGGCTTCAAACGGAGAGTCAGTTCTCAGTGCGCGGAGAGCCAAACTACCATGAGGCACCTGAGAGCGGCATGGCAGCGAGTCATCGATGATTCATGGCTGCCAAGACTTGAATCAATGGTTCGGATGCCGAGCCTGACTCTTGTCTGAGCGCCGGCGGTCACCAGTGGCGCGCGGCTCCGGGCCGAGTCCGCCGCCGCCGGGCCCGGTGGCCGAGGCTCCGAGCGACTGACGACAGTGACTCGTGAAGGTATCAGTTAAGTTTGGGGGACAGCAGTCGGCAGGATTGGGTTTGGTTCTCGCTGTCTTTCTCTTCTCGCCGTTTGGCCTGTGCGACAGTAGCGTCACAGCCACGGTCAAACCTCCGAGGCTCCGGGCCTCGTCTCTCCTGATTGTCCTGGTACTGATTTTTAACTTAACTTTGAGTAAAGACGACCGTGACTGACATCAAGTAGTCCGGGAGTCCGAAGGTAACTTGCCTCCCGGAGTCCCGGAGTCAGGGCGGCCCCGGCCCCGCCGGCCCCCGCTGGGGTGGCACTGGGCGTCATGCCGTCGGCGAACTTGCCGGGCGGGCCGAACGCCGGGTCGGACCGTCGGAGTCCCGGCGGGGCCCGGTACCGTACTCAGACGCGTGACCGTACGTACCGTCGGCGTCGGTACGGTAAAATCCGAAACCGTTCGCGGGGCTGGTAGGACTCAGTAATGATGATCCGGCGGTACCGTGCCGCTGCCGCGCCTGCGGCCCGCCACTCACTGATCCGATCAGGCTCAGCTGGCCGACCGTCCGACGCCGCCGTTGCTGAGCTGAGCGGCCCCGGGCCCGCCCCGGGTCCCGGACCCTCGGTGTAACGGCACAAGGAATTTAGAAGTAAAAGGACTGATAACCGTCGAGTCAAAGACCAACTGTTACACCTTCCGTTGATGCAGATGATGCGGGGAGGCAGGAGTGAAAAAGGAGAGGAGAGGAGAGAGGAAGAGGAGGCAGGAGGATGACAGGAGAGCTGAGATGAACAGAAGAAAGGCTCAGACAAAAGACGAGAAGAGAAGAGCGGAGAAAGGGAGGGGAGGGGAGGGGAGGGGACGTGAGGAGAGGCTACGAGTGGTAACAACAAGGACAGAGGACAGAGGGAAGGCACGGAATGAGGAATGGAAAGAAATGAAGAGGTTGAATGAATGTGGCTTGTTGTGGATTGGTGAAAAGTAGATATTACAGGATAGGAAACCGAGACAGGAATGGGTTGAATCGAGTGAAGTTTGTGCCGTATCTCATGTTCATCTTCTTGTCTGAACAGATTTGAATCTGCTGAAGCAGCTGCAGTCCTCTCCTAGTCTTCGCTGAATATTCGAGATCAAGTGTGGACCAACAAGTCAGCGAATGATGCAGAGAGAGCAACAAGGGCGATAGAGGAGGAGCTTGTCGCAATGAGTGGTGAAGACGGGTCGGCAGGGGAGGAGGCGCAAGGGGAGCAGATTGAGGGAGGAGAGACGAAAGAGATCGAGACTTTCTCTTCGGATGGTGACGGGCAGAGCATGCGAGAGTCGCGATCAAGGAGGAGTTTCAGGCCTCGGTCTACCAACGCCTACTCCTCTGCCTCTACCCTCTCCAACTCGATGCACTTTGACTTCCCTAACAACATCTCTCGCGCTTCCCTCGTCTCTGCCAGCGGCAGCACCTGCTCCCGGTCCGGGCTCAAGGAGCTGCGACATGCCCGGCAACACACGGAGGACGCGTACAAGGTGAGAAGTTGCGTGATGATGCGAAAGTGTGAAATGGCTGGAAGATGCTCAAGAGCAGACTGGCAAAGCTTGCGTTCGAGGAGCAGAGGGCGGTGAAGGTGGCGGAGATCAGCAAGCAGCGAGCGCAGGAGATCGGGAGGCTGCGGGCGCAGATCGAGGAGAGGAGGCGGTTGAAGGAGAAAGAGAAGGCACAGAGGAGGAAGCAACTGCAGCTGGAGATCGAGGCGAAGGCGAACGAGAAGAAAGAGCGTCAGATGAGCATCCGAAACCTGCGGGACTCGCTGGTGATGAGCAGGCAGGAGCTGGCGAGCAAGGTCAGGCAGGAGAAGAAGGTGAGGAGAGGTACTGCTGGTCTCGTCAGGCTGAGAGTGGAGCAGGAGAACGAGAGGGAGAGGGAGGAGATCGCTCGGCGGGTCCTGGAGGACAAGAAGAAGTTGAAGATGTCAGTGGCGGAGATGTCATCGGGGAAGGGCCAGTACGAGAGGAGGAAAGCAATCGCGCAGAAGCACAACATGGCGGACTTGGTGTACCAGGACAAGCTGATCCAGGAGGAGCAGGAAAGGAGCAGAATGAATCGACTCATTCTCGAACTGCAGGAGCAGGAGAAGTACGCCCTCACCTCCCTCTCTTCCTCCCTCGTCCCTTTCCCCGAACCCCCCTTCCTTCCTCCTTGTCCTCCCTCCTCCCTCCTCCCTCCTCCTCCATTTCTTCCCTTTCTCCCCCCCCTCTCCTCCCTCCTCCCTCCTCCCACCTCCCTCCTCCCTTCTCCCTCCTCCTTTCTCCCCGCCGATCTTCTACCTTGCATGACCCTCATTGTACCGTTGAGCTACCTCATCTGCTCTTTGCTGCCGTCCCCTTCCTCGCATAGCATTCCACAAACTCTTACTACCCCTGCCTCTTCCTCTGCCTCTGCCCCCTGCCTCTCTCGTCTCTTCTCTCCTCCTCCTCTCCCCCGCGTCTCCTCTCACTCTCACCTCAGGATCATGCTGCAACGGGTGGCGAAGGCGCAGGAGATGCAAGTGAAGGCGCTGATCGTCCTCAAGGACTCGCTCATGTGAGCAGCAGGATGAGGAGAGAGGAAGAGCACTTGATGAGGGGAAGAGACGAGTCGGGGTGGGATGAGGGGAGGAGGAAGGAAAACGGAGGAGCAGCAGGAGCAGCAGGAGCAGGAGCCAGGAGCCAGGAGCCAGGAGCAGGAGCAGGAGCAGGAGCAGGAGCAGGAGCAGGAGCAGGAGCAGGAGCAGGAGCAGGAGCAGGAGCAGGAGCAGGAGGGGATTGGGGGAGGTTAGGAAGGGATGAGGAGGAACCTGAGGATTTACTAGCTATCAGTAAAGAAGAGACGAACAAGAGTTGCGAGCATCGCAACGAAGAAGAGGATGTAGAGCTTGAGCAGCTCCTCCTTCTCCTTCCTGACCCCATCCGTGAACCCTTTCAGATCCTCCCGCCTTTGCTTCCTGATCTCATGCGCAAGCTGCTTCGCCTGCTCGCAGCCTTCAGCGTATCCACTCTCCTCATCTCATCACTCTCCATCTTCCTCCTCCTCAACTCCCCATCGTTCACTCTCCCTCCTCCCCGTACCACTCCTCCTCCTCCTCCTCCTCCTC